>NC_035444.2:3040104-3344613 GCF_002127325.2 Helianthus annuus
TTAGGGCTGGATTTTTTATAGGTGATCCTTACACATGATCCTAACCAGTGATCCTTGTTTCTTTGGCAGACAGTGATCCTCAGCAGAACTTCAGGATCAGGATCATGGGACATTATGGTGATCCTCATACTAACGGCTACTTCCACTCAATACAATATTGTTTTGCAGGAACATCTAGCAGGATATGCTCTAGACATCATGATCCAGGAACGCGTCTTCACAAATATGGCAAGAGCTTAATCGAAGAAAGACGTTGCACAGGATATGGAAACTAGGCTTGATTTATGGGCAGCAATTTAGGCTAGATTGTCTTTATTTCTAAAGGGGTAATGAGCTGATATTTAGTCATTTTACCTAAAATAAGTCACCCACACATGTATAAATACCCATCTTCCTCATTCGGAAGAACACACACGACATACAACGCAACTCTCACACACTTAGACACTCGAAACAATAGTGATCCTTGTACTCAGCTCATTATCATCCACAGTTGTAACCATTTTTGTTCTTATATTGAAGTTGGTGATCGGTAGTTGCCATCACCCGAGGTTTTTTATGCCGGAGATCATATATTGATCAAGGGCTTTTTCCTCGTATAAATCATTGTGTCTTTGCATCTCTATCACGAAAGTGATCCTTTACTTTTATAATTAACCAAGCATCATACCCCGATTACATAAAGTTTGGTTACATTATCCTTGTGTGATTTTTGACCAAAACAGTTTGGCGCCCACCGTGGGGCAATTGGTGCTTCATTCATAAGAAAATCTTTTGTTCGAAATCATCTCAGAGAGTAACATGGCTTCATCATTGAAGAACACGTCCACAGCGATGTCTGCGGTCACTTCATCACAGATCACCTTGCCTCCTCCACCGGCAGGATCTCAGAGAAATACTGAGAAGAGATCTACTCCCACTTCCTCTAAACCTCTATCTTCTTCTGCTATGAATTCTTCTATTCCCAGTACTAGTGATGTATTTGCTTTAATTTTGCAGATGAAGGATCGTATGCAGCGGCAAGATGAAACTAACGAAAGGATCCTCAGGGAAATTGGAGATCTCAAAAGACAAAAGAAAGCGGCAGAGGATCATTCTCCACTGATGCCCAAATCCTTGAGCTTTGATACTCCAATGATCACTTCCCAGCCATCGGGGATCCCGGACGTGCAAATTATAGGGGAGTCAAGAGGATCACATCTCAACTCGGCAGCAATGACTCAGACATCAGGCTCACATTTTCAGCCCGTAGGATCCTATCCTCAGTACATGGGATCCTTCAGGAATTCGGGAGCCTATCCGGAGACACAGCAGGTTCAAGGATCCTCCTTCGTGCCAGGATCATCCCAGGTTCAAGGATCCTCCTTCGTTCCAGGATCATCCCAGATACCAGGATCCTTACAGATGCCAGGATCCCTAAAAAGTTTGCAAACAGGGAGTCTAGATGTCCATCAAGGGGACTTCATTCCAATGCAGACCATTGCTTCCACTGGTCCCTCGGTTGTTCCAGAATCCCAGCAATATAGATTCCCTAACTTGAACCCAATGGGAGGTAACACTTTAAATAATTATCCTACTACTAACCTTGGATTCATGCAGGATACAGGTACCAATCATGCTATGGCCAGGGAATTACAGAAACTAAAGGACATGATCTCAAGTGTTCCAGGGGTAGTCAAGCCTATCCCAGAGATTGCGGATGGAAGCCACAAGGTATCCCGTTTTGCACCACCAATTTGTGATGCAGAGGTACCCAAAAGGTTCCATATCCCTACCATGAAGCTGCATGATGGCACAACGGATCCAGAGGAGCATATAGCACAATACAGGGAGAGGATGGAGATCAATCCTATCCCAGAAAAATTGAAGGAAGCATGCCTATGTAAAGGATTTGGATCCACTCTTACTGGATCAGCTCTTAAGTGGCTGCTAAGTCTTCCCCCTTACTCTATTACTTCATTTGCCAATTTAGTTAATTTATTCAATAACCAATTCTCTTGTAGTAGAAAATTTGAAAAATTAACTAGTGATCTGTACAGGATAACTCAAAATCATAACGAATCATTAAGGGATTATATAACTAAATTTAGTAAAGAATCCTTGGACATTCCCAACTTGGATATGGCTACGGCTGTTGAAGCCTTCAAAATGGGACTGCTTAAAGATTCATTATTCTATGATGATCTTGTTATGACACCATGCAGGAATTTAGATGAAGTAAGAACTCGAGCACTCAGGTTTATCCGGTTAGAGGACGACAAGAGGATCCAGGAAAGACAAGTAGGATCCTCAAAACAAGATAAGCAAGGATCCTCCTTCAAAAGCAACAAGTTCAAATCCTACCATAGAAATGAGAACAAGAATGTGCATGCTGTTGACCAAGAAGAGGATGATGAAGAATATCCTCCAATCTCAGAATATTGCTTTTCCGTTGATAATCATGAACTAATCCTTGCAATGCAGAATCTAGGTGAAAAAGCTAGATGGCCCAGGAAGAATGACAAACCATCCGGGACTAAGGATAAATCCAAATGGTGTGCATACCATGAGGATTTCGGGCATCTAACTGAAGATTGCATAGCCTTAAGAAAAGAAATTGGATACCTGCTAAGCAAGGGGCATCTAAAAGAATTGTTGGGGAGAAAAAAGCAAAAGGACCCAGGATCCTGAAAGGATCCCTGAAAAAGCTCCGGCACCTCCAGCAAACGCACAAGTGATTAACTTTATATCCGGAGGATCAGACATTTGTGGTACATCCTTTTCAGCGGCCAAAAGACATGCAAAAGAATCAAAAATGGATAATGGAGAAAGGCCTATTAGAACCTCAAGTGTCTCAGAAGGGAAGATGATAACATTTGATGAGGACGATCGCATTAACATTCAGGATCCTCACCATGATAGTTTAGTTATCACTCTCTTTATCTCTAACCATTTTGTCCGCAGGATCCTTATTGACGGAGGGAGCTCAGTGAACATTATCCAGCTTGATGTCTTGAAGAAGATGGGAATCCCAGAATCAGACATCACACCAAGATCCTCCGTGCTTGTAGGATTCAGTGGGGAAACAAAGAAAACTCTGGGGGACATCAAACTCCCAATCTACGTGGAAGGATTACATAATTATCAGAAATTTTGTGTTATTGACTGTTTATCTTGTTGCAACGTTATCCTTGGCAGGCCTTGGATACATGATATGAAAGCAGTCCCATCTACCTACCATCAATGTGTGAAGCTCCCTAGCCCATGGGGAATAATCAAGATCGATAGTGACCAGCAGGAGGCTAAGGATTGTTATACCTCATCTATGAAGCCAACCTCGAAGCCAAGGGAGCAATAGCAATTACAGTATCCTCCAAGGAATGTCTTGGAGGCAAGGGAACAAGATGTAGATGAAATCCTCTTGGATCCTAGTGATCCTGAATCAAAAATCTATATCGGATCAGGGATCCTTGGCGAGATGAAAGAAGACATGATATCCTTCCTCAAGAGAAGAAAATCTACCTTTGCTTGGAAACATGAAGATATGACAGGTATATCTAAGGATATTATTACTCACAAACTTGGCATTGACAGGTCTATCAAGCCAATCCATCAAAAAAGGAGGAAGTTTGCACCAGAAAGGAATGCCATTATCCAAGAAGAAGTAGAGAGACTACTTCGAGCAGGTATGATCAGAGAGGTAAAGTATCCAAAATGGTTAGCCAATGTGGTTGTTGTCCAAAAGAAAAACGGAAAGTGGAGGGTATGTGTCGATTTCACTGATTTGAATAAGGCATGTCCCAAGGATCCTTTCCCATTACCCCACATTGACTCTATGGTGGATGCAACAGCGGGGCATGAACTGTTAACTTTTATGGATGCATCATCTGGATTCCAACAAATCCAGATGGAACCATCTGACCAAGAGGATACAGCCTTTATGACCCCAACCGGTTTATATTGTTATATTGCCATGCCTTTTGGACTAAGAAATGCAGGTGCAACATATCAAAGGCTGGTAAATATGATGTTCAAAGATCAAATTGGAAAAACTATGGAGGTGTACATAGATGATATGGTGGTCAAGTCGAAGAAAGCTGAGGATCACCTAAGGGACTTGGAAGAAGCATTCGATATCCTTGATAGTTACAACATGAAACTTAATCCTTCAAAATGCCATTTTGGTGTTAAGGCAGGAAAGTTCTTAGGATACATGGTAACCCAGAGGGGCATTGAAGCAAGCCCGGAACAAATCAAAGCATTAATAAATATCAAATCTCCTGCCAATGCCAAGGATGTCCAAAGACTGACAGGCAGGATAGCAGCTTTGAACAGGTTCATATCGAAATCCTCAGAAAAATGTAAAGAATTCTACGATATCCTAAGGAAGAATAAGAAGTTTGAATGGACTGAGAAACATGAGAACGCTCTACAAGCCCTCAAAGAATATATGTCCTCAGCACCAGCACTAGCAAAACCGGAAAAAGGAGATGTGTTATCCTTGTACCTGGCGGTATCCTCAACCGCTGTAAGTGCAGTCCTTGTCAAGGATCATGAAGGTACACAATATCCTATCTACTATGTAAGTAAAAGTTTACTTGATGCCGAATCCAGGTACTCACACCTCGAAAAACTTATCCTTGCATTAATCATGGCATCCACTAAGTTAAGACATTATTTTGAAACCCATACTATTATTGTTAAAACTAATTTTCCAATTAAGAATGTCCTCAGGAAACCAGATATGTCAGGGAGAATGGCTAAGTGGGCAGTAAAGCTTAGTGCCCATGATATAAGATACGAACCAAGAACAGCTATTAAATCTCAAGCACTAGCTGACTTTGTGGCTGATTTCAGTAGTGATCTACAAATAGAAGCAGAATTGGAGGTTCAGCAGCTGGATGAGACCAAGGATCCTTGGATACTACACACTGACGGATCCTCAAATATCAAAGGCACAGGGCTAGGGATCCTACTAAAATCGCCACAGGGGGACATAATACCCCACTCCATAGCCTGTGAGTTCCAAGCAACTAACAATGAGGCTGAGTATGAAGCCTTAATTGCTGGCTTACAAATTGCTAAGGATATGGGGGTAAAGTATCTCAAAGTATATGTAGATTCATTATTGATCACTAATCACTTTAACGGATCCTATGCTGTTAAAGGTGAAAAACTAACAAAATATTTAGAGATAGTCAAAGAATTGGCACTCTCTTTTGTTTCTTTTAGCTTAACACAGGTACCAAGGGAGGATAACACGGAAGCTGATGCATTGGCCAACCTAGGATCATCCTTGAAGATTCCAGAAGATATAAGTATCCCTATCATCCATATCCTGGCTCCTGCTATTGAAAATCAGGTGGCCATGGAAATAGAAGAGGATACTGCAATGATCCCTAGTGAAGAAGCCCAATCTTATTCAGGATCATGGATCTCACCAATCATGAGATACTTGCAACATGGGGAGATTCCAACGGGAGAAAATCCTAGAGCTTTCAGGATTAAGGTATCTCAATTTGCAATCTTAAATAATGTGCTATATAAACGATCCCTTGCAGGACCATATTTAAGATGTATTGAAGATCCTGAAATTGAAGAAGTGTTGAGAGACTTCCACGAAGGAGATTGTGGAAACCACACTGGGGGCAGGGCATTATTCTCAAGGATCCTTAGAACAGGATACTACTGGCCAACCATGAAAAGGGATGCTATAGAGTATGCTAAGAAATGTGATCCTTGCCAAAGACATAGCAATATCCTTCACCAACCAGCTGAATTACTACACCCCATACCATCCTCTTGGCCATTCATGAGATGGGGAATGGATATAGTTGGCAAGCTCCCTAAAGCACCTGGTGGAAAAGTATTTATGCTTGCCATGACTGACTATTTTTCCAAGTGGATAGAAGCTGAAGCCTTCGCTCAAGTCAGAGAAAAGGAAGTCATATCCTTCATTAAAAGAAACATTATAACTAGATTTGGCATTCCCTCTGAAATTGTATGTGATAATGGCTCCCAATTCATTGGAAGCAGAACCACTAACTTTTGTGACAGTTGGGGAATCAAGATGATCACATCAACACCAGTTCACCCACAAGCCAATGGTCAAGCAGAATCATCCAACAAGATCATCATCAACAATCTGAAGAAGAAGCTAGGATCCAAGAAAGGGAAATGGGCAGAAGAGTTACCTTATGTCCTATGGGCTGATAGGACAACTCCCAAGAATGCCACCGGTCAAACACCCTTCTCTTTAGTATTTGGGGCAGAAGCAGTGATCCCAACAGAGATGGTGATCCCAACTGCTAGAACAAGTGCTCGTGATCCTGAAGAAAATGCTACAATCCTAGCTCAGGATTTGGATACTATTGAGGAAAACAGGGATCTAGCTAGGATAAGGATGGCAAGCTACCAACAAAGGATGGCTGGTGCCTACAACAAGAATGTCAGGATAAGGAAGTTCCAAGTTGGAGATATGGTGTTGAGAAAAGCATTTCAAAATACTATCAATCCTGCTGACGGGAAGCTAGCACCAAAATGGGAAGGTCCCTACTTGATTGAAGCTGAAGCAGGAAAGGGGGCATACAGGTTGCTAACCATGGAAGGAAACTTGTTACCAAGAGCCTGGAATGCTGTTCACTTAAAGAAATATTTCATGTGAACATGATCCTTCCTGCATGTGAAGTATCCTTGAAGGATCCTGGAGATATCGGTGATCCTTATTCTGGTAATATGCTTATCCTAAAACTATTGCATTTTCTTACTTTTTGCCTAAGGATAAGGATCATGTATCCTTCATCCTCTACTCACAAACCATTTGAGTTATGATAGTTCAGGTATCTTCAGCAAATCGTCAAAGATCTCCAAAAGCACCACAGATCCTTGGGTACAACCCCAGTTATCCTTGGGATTATCCCCAGTTTCCGCCAGCAGCGCACGATGATCCTGGTATAGTTCACGTCTTTGGGACCAGTACCCACTTTCGGGGCTGACAACCTCATCGTACTGGCTATATTTAGGATCCTACGTATAATGGTGGACGCACCATACATCCGTTCCTAAGGTTTCTAACGTTTTCACGTTAGCTAAGGTTTTGACATTTTCATGTCACTAAGTTTGGATAGTTGCCAGAAAGGGCCATACTCCAGTTTACATACGATCCTTTGGGCTTGTCCCCAGTTATCCTTTGGGCTTGTCCCCAGTTATCCTATGGGCTTGTCCCCAGTGATCCTCTGGGATCATTCTCAGTTATCCTTTGGGCTTGTCCCCAGTTATCCTATGGGCTTGTCCCCAGTGATCCTCTGGGATCATCCTCAGTCATACTTTGGGCATGTCCCCAGTTACTAATTTATCTTTCACATTGGCTTAGTCCCAAGTTATATCTCACTTTTCAGGTTTTGGAAGTCTAAACATATAAGGGTCCTTAATCCTTATTAACTATCAAAGTCTTATCTATGATTGCCTTGATTGAAGGTTAGGATCCTAACGTGGATCCTCAGGTATGATCCTTGACTATTTTTGATTATACTCTTTATCCTAACCAACCCTTATACTTTGACAACCTAACCCATGATCCTTGAACTAAAACACTTTGAGAACTTTCAATATAAGGATATTTGATCCAGGATCATATCCTAAGTTTATTAAACACTTTGTCAACTCTTGTTATTTTAACAAATATAGCAATTGAGAAATAAGAGGATTATTGAAGGATAACAACACAAGATAAGCCAGAAAAAGTTAAGTTATATTATTAAACAAAAGGATCATTAACCCTTTCAAAAAGTTGTCAAAATTGCCAACCCACATTTCTACCAGCAAAACGTGGCCCGTCCACATGGGTTGGCAAAGGGTGTCCATTGTCTATGCGGTCTTAGCATTTTGCAGGAAATAAAGGCGGCAGGATCACAAAGGCTTCATCCCCCAAACAGAGGATCCCTCCACCTTTTGTAATCCTACCTATTGTTCAAAGGATCCAGGATCCTTAACCCTAAGAAACTATTGTTCAGAGATTACAGACCATAATTGTTTCAAACATCAACAACCACAAAAAAACACTACCAATCCTAAAAAATTGGGCTCCGGCCTAGTCTCGAAATATCCATCATCGCCCAATCATGCAGCCTACACCTTCGCTGCTTCATCACCACCAGCATCTCCACCTTGATCCTTCTCAGCATCACCACCTTCCAGCATGGGGATCTCCTCAGCCTCATCCTCGTCCTCCAGGTCTGCCAGCCTTGCCTTCCAACCTTCAACATCCCACGAGCTTTTGTCAAAGGTAGGATCCTGAGCCTCCTCGGCCATCTGAAGTTGTATCTTATACATAGCAATTGCCGCGGAGACCTTAGCATCTTGGGTGATCTCCTGCTTCTCGTTATCCATATCAATCAACCTCTGAGCAGCCTCAGCCTTCATGACCCGGAGTTCCTTCTCAAGATCTCCTATCTTGAGATCCTTAAGCACGCCCATTTGTTGAAGGTCAGCAATCTGGCTCTCTTGGTCCTCAACATGGCCAAGATAGGTCTCAATCTCGGCAAGTTTCTGCAACAGGAGAAGAAAAAGATAAGCATAGGATCAAATGATCCTCAAGAAAAGCAGAATACACAAACAGGATATGTGAAACGGATAACCAACAGGGGCAGTGATCCTTACCTCATTCACGTAGTCGAGGAATTGCTGACGGAGGAGGGGAAATCCTTGGAGATCTTCAGAGGTTTTCCTCTTTTTTCCCTTGCCCCGGATAGATGCTTTGGGAGCTGATGCTGAAGGACTAGCAGCAGGAGCCTTCTTCTTCTTTGAAGATGTGACATTGGCAAGATCACTTATCCCAAATATGGAGGCAGATTTAACAGACCTGGCAGATTTTCCAGCACCTACACAATTCAAAAACAAGATAAGTTCCCTTATTAAATTAAATACTTTTACATAAAACTTACTTTTTATGAGGATACTTACTTGACATTGTGGCAGATGCAGAGGATATCTCTTGAGAATCTTGGATAGTGATTTGGAAGCTTCTAACTTCAGGATCAAGCTTTTTAAAAGCTAACACTCTTTCTCTTGCAGCAGGGGTCAATTTTAGGTGAGCAACGGAAATAGCTGCATAAAAGACAAAGGAAAAAAGGCATTAGTGATCCTCATCATATGAGACAGGACTGATAGTGATCCTTCGAGGATCCTCTACCCTACCATGAGTGGCCCATTCCTTGGGCAGATCCTTCCCATCCGGGATGGAATCCCTCTTAACAAAGAAAAACCGACGTTTCCAGTTTGTATCATTCTTGGTAACTTTGAAGATAGGGTGATCCTCCCCAGCTTTCCGTTTCAGCAGATACCGATGTGATCCAAACGTAGTAAGATCATAGAGCTCAGCTAGCTCCGCCATCCCCAGGTCAATTCCTTCCTGCTCAATGATCCTCTCGAAGGTATACAGAACCCTCCAGATCATCGGCATAGCTTGGATGTAAGAGATGCCGGTTAGAGAAAAGAAGGATTGGGTGAAGGATGGAAAAGGATATGAATACCCTATGGTGAAGGGAGTAGCAGGAAAAGCCACCCAGGTATTCGAAACAGAGTCGCTCAAAGCACTAGGATCAAAGGACTTGAAAACAACATTCGCCGGAAAGCAATGACGAATTTTATCTATGTGGGCATCAGTAAAGCAGCACCTCTCCGTAGGAGAATCCTTAATAATCCCCTGGCTTTTTAAGGGACTATCCTTCTTGGAATCCTTGTGCGGAGAATTCCGAAGCAGCATGTTTGGAACAGAAACAGGGTAGAAGCAGAAAACAGAGCAAAGAAAAATAGAGAGAAGAAGAAAGAGAAGAGTAGAATACCTGATCAATCTTCGAGTGCAGAATATAAAGGGAAGTATCTTGAATTTAAATACAAACTGATCCTCACCCTATCTCCTATTTATAATCATGATCTGCAGGATTGTCACATCTCTGACGTAATGATCACAACGGCTAGTCCGAACATAACGGCTAGTTTCTTGGAGTCGCCCGTTAGAGATAAGATCGAAACAAAATATAACTCGTTTATTTACAATTAACTCCTTATATTTTGGGGGCAATTGTTAGGGCTGGATTTTTATAGGTGATCCTTACACATGATCCTAACCAGTGATCCTTGTTTCTTTGGCAGACAGTGATCCTCAGCAGAACTTCAGGATCAGGATCATGGGACATTATGGTGATCCTCATACTAACGGCTACTTCCACTCAATACAATATTGTTTTGCAGGAACATCTAGCAGGATATGCTCTAGACATCATGATCCAGGAACGCGTCTTCACAAATATGGCAAGAGCTTAATCGAAGAAAGACGTTGCACAGGATATGGAAACTAGGCTTGATTTATGGGCAGCAATTTAGGCTAGATTGTCTTTATTTCTAAAGGGGTAATGAGCTGATATTTAGTCATTTTACCTAAAATAAGTCACCCACACATGTATAAATACCCATCTTCCTCATTCGGAAGAACACACACGACATACAACGCAACTCTCACACACTTAGACACTCGAAACAATAGTGATCCTTGTACTCAGCTCATTATCATCCACAGTTGTAACCATTTTTGTTCTTATATTGAAGTTGGTGATCGGTAGTTGCCATCACCCGAGGTTTTTTATGCCGGAGATCATATATTGATCAAGGGCTTTTTCCTCGTATAAATCATTGTGTCTTTGCATCTCTATCACGAAAGTGATCCTTTACTTTTATAATTAACCAAGCATCATACCCCGATTACATAAAGTTTGGTTACATTATCCTTGTGTGATTTTTGACCAAAACAAAAGTCTCTCAACACTTCTTTAATTTCAGGATCCTCGATACATCTTAAATATGGTCCTGCAAGAGATCGTTTATATAGCACATTATTTAAGATTGTGTAATTGAGATACCTTAATCCTGAAGGCTCTAGGATTTTCTCCCATCGGAATCTCCCCGTTTTGCAAGTATCTCATGATTGGTGAGATCCATGATCCTGCATAAGATTGATCTTCTTCACTAGGGATTACTGCAGTATCCTCTTCTATTTCCATGGCCACCTGACTTTCAATAGCAGGAGCCAGGATATGGATGATAGGGATACTTATATCTTCTGGAATCTTTAGGGATGATCCTAGGTTGGCCAATGCATCAGCTTCCGTGTTATCCTCCCTTGGTACCTGTGTTAAGCTGAAAGAAACAAAAGAAAGTGCCAATTTTTTGACTACCTCTAAATATTTGGTTAGTTTTTCACCTTTAACAGCATAGGATCCATTAAAGTGATTGGTGATCAATAATGAGTCTACATATACTTTAAGATATTTCACCCCCATATCCTTAGCAATTTGCAAGCCAGCAATTAAGGCTTCATATTCAGCCTCATTGTTAGTTGCTTGGAACTCACAGGCTATGGAGTGGGGTATTATGTCCCCCTGTGGCGATTTTAGTAGTATCCCGAGCCCTGTGCCCTTGACATTTGAGGATCCATCAGTGTGTAGTATCCAAGGATCCTTGGTCTCATCCAGCTGCTGGACTTCCAATTCTGCTTCTTTTTGTAGATCACTACTGAAATCAGCCACAAAATCAGCTAATGCTTGGGATTTAATGGCTGTTCTTGGCTCATATCTTATATCATGGGCACTAAGCTTTACTGCCCACTTAGCCATTCTTCCCTGACATCTCTGGTTTCCTGAGGACATTCTTAATTGGAAAGTTAGTTCTAACAACAATAGTATGGGTTTCAAAATAATGCCTTAACTTAGTGGATGCCATGATTAATGCAAGAATAAGTTTTTCGAGGTGTGAGTACCTGGATTCGGCATCAAGTAAACTCTTACTTACATAGTAGATAGGATATTGTGTACCTTCATGATCCTTAACAAGGACAGCACTTACAGCGGTTGAGGATACCGCCAAATATAAGGATAACACATCTCCTTTTTCGGGCTTTGATAATGTTGGTGCTGAGGACATATATTCTTTCAGTGCTTGTAAAGCATTCTCATGTTTCTCAGTCCATTCAAACTTCTTGTTCTTCCTTAGGATATCGTAAAATTCTTTACATTTCTTCGAAGATTTTGATATGAACCTGTTCAGAGCTGCTATCCTGCCTGTTAGCCTTTGCACATCCTTAGCATTGGCAGGGGACTTGATATTCACTAGTGCTTTAATTTGCTCCGGACTTGCCTCAATGCCCCTCTGAGTTACCATATATCCTAGGAATTTACCTGCCTTAACACCAAAGTGGCATTTTGAAGGATTAAGCTTCATGTTATAATTATCAAGGATATTAAATGCTTCTTCCAAATCCCTTAGGTGATCCTCAGCTTTCCTTGATTTGACTACCATATCATCTATGTATACTTCCATAGTTTGTCCAATTTGTTCTTTGAACATCATATTCACCAGCCTTTGATATGTTGCACCTGCATTTCTTAATCCAAAAGGCATGGCAATATAACAATACAAACCTGTTGGGGTCATAAAGGCTGTATCCTCTTGGTCAGATGGTTCCATCTGGAATTTGTTGGAATCCAGATGATGCATCCATAAAGGTCAACAGTTCATGCCCGCTGTTGCATCCACCATGGAGTCAATGTGGGGTAATGGGAAAGGATCCTTGGGACATGCCTTATTCAGATCAGTGAAATCGACACATACCCTCCACTTTCCGTTTTTCTTTTGGACAACGACCACATTGGCTAACCATTTTGGATATTTTACCTCTCTGGTCATACCTGCTCGAAGTAGTCTCTCTACTTCTTCTTGGATAATGGCATTCCTTTCTGGTGCAAACTTCCTCCTTTTTTGATGGATTGGTTTGATAGACCTGTCAATGCCAAGTTTATGAGTTATGATATCCTTAGATATACCTGTCATATCTTCATGTTTCCAAGCAAAGGTAGATTTTCTTCTTTTGAGGAAGGATATCATGTCTTCTTTCATCTTGCCAAGGATCCCTGATCCGATATAGATTTTTGATTCAGGATCACTAGGATCCAAGAGGATTTCATCCACATCTTGTTCCCTTGCCTCCAAGACATTCCTTGGAGGATACTGTAATTGCTATTGCTCCCTTGGCTTCGAGGTTGGCTTCATAGATGAGGTATAACAATCCTTAGCCTCCTGCTGATCACTGTCGATCTTGATTATCCCCCATGGGCTAGGGAGCTTCACACATTGATGGTAGGTGGATGGGACTGCTTTCATATCATGTATCCAAGGCCTGCCAAGGATAACGTTGCAACAAGATAAACAGTCAATAACACAAAATTTTTGATAATTATGTAATCCTTCCACGTAGATTGGGAGTTTGATGTCCCCCAGAGTTTTCTTCGTTTCCCCACTGAATCCTACAAGCACGGAGGATCTTGGTGTGATGTCTGATTCTGGAATACCCATTTTCTTCAGAACATCAAGCTGGATAATGTTCACTGAGCTCCTCCATCGATAAGGATCCTGCGGACAAAATGGTTAGAGATAAAGAGAGTAATAACTAAACTGTCATGATGAGGATCCTGAATGTTAATGCGATCATCCTCATCAAACGTTATCATCTTCCCTTCTGAGACACTTGATGTTCTAATAGGTCTTTCTCCATTATCCATTTTTGACTCCTTTGCATGCCTTTTGGCTGCCGAGAAGGATGTACCACAGATGTCTGATCCTCCAAAAATAAAGTTGATCACTTGTGCATTTGCCGGAGGTGCTGGAGCCTTTTCAGGGATCCTTTCAGGATCCTGAGTTTTTGCTTTTTTCTTCCCAACAATTCTTTTAGGTGCCCCTTGTTTAACAGATATCCAATTTCTTTTCTTAAAGCTATGCATTCTTCAGTTAGATGCCCGAAATCCTCATGGTATGCACACCATTTTGACTTGTCTTTAGTCCCGGATGGTTTATCATTCTTCCTGGGCCACCTAGCTTTTTCACCTAGATTCTGCATTGCAAGGATTAGTTCATGATTGTTTTGGTCAAAAATCACACAAGGATAATGTAACCAAACTTTATGTAAACGGGGTATGATGCTTGGTTAATTATGAAAATAAAGGATCACTTCTGTGATAAAAGATGCAAAGACACAATGATTTATACGAGGAAAAAGCCCTTGATCAACGAATGATCTCCGGCATAAAAAACCTCGGGTGATGGCAACTACCGATCACCAACTTCAATATAACAAAAATATGATTACAACTTCGGATAGTAATGAGCTGAGTACAAGGATCACTGAGTGTCTAAGTGTTTGAGAGTTGTGTCGTATGTCGTGTGTGTTCTTCCGAATGAGGAAGATGGGTATTTATACATGTGTGGGTGACTTATTTTAGGTAAAATGACTAAATATCAGCTCATTACCCCTTTAGAAATAAAGACAATCTAGCCTAAATTGCTGCCCATAAATCAAGCCTAGTTTCCATATCCTGTGCAACGTCTTTCTTCGATTAAGCTCTTGCCATATTTGTGAAGACGCGTCCCTGGATCATGGTCTTTAGAGCATATCCTGCTAGATGTTCCTGCAAAACAATATTGTATTAAGCGGAAGTGGCCGTTAGTATGAGGATCACCATAATGTCCCATGATCCTGATCCTGAAGTTCTGCTGAGGATCACTGTCTGCCAAAGAAACAAGGATCACTGGTTAGGATCATGTGTAAGGATCACCTATAAAAATCCAGCCCTAACAATTGCCCCCAAAATATAAGGAGTTAATTGTAAATAAACGAGTTATATTTTGTTTCGATCTTATCTCTAACGGGCGACTCCAAGAAACTAGCCGTTATGTTCGGACTAGCCGTTGTGATCATTACGTCAGAGATGTGACAATCCTGCAGATCATGATTATAAATAGGAGATAGGGTGAGGATCAGTTTGTATTTAAATTCAAGATACTTCCCTTTATATTCTGCACTCGAAGATTGATCAGGTATTCTACTCTTCTCTTTCTTCTTCTCTCTATTTTTTTTTGCTCTGTTTTCTGCTTCTACCCTGTTTCTGTTCCAAACATGCTGCTTCGGAATTCTCCGCACAAGGATTCCAAGAAGGATAGTCCCTTAAAAAGCCAGGGGATTATTAAGGATTCTCCTACGGAGAGGTGCTGCTTTACTGATGCCCACATAGATAAAATTCGTCATTGCTTTCCGGCGAATGTTGTTTTCAAGTCCTTTGATCCTAGTGCTTTGAGCGACTCTGTTTCGAATACCTGGGTGGCTTTTCCTGCTACTCCCTTCACCATAGGGTATTCATATCCTTTTCCATCCTTCACCCAATCCTTCTTTTCTCTAACCGGCATCTCTTACATCCAAGCTATGCCGATGATCTGGAGGGTTCTGTATACCTTCGAGAGGATCATTGAGCAGGAAGGGATTGATCTGGGGATGACGGAGTTGGCCGAGTTTTACGATCTTACTACTTTTGGTTCTTATCGGTATCTGCTGAAACGGAAAGCCGGTGAGGATCACCCTGTCTTCAAGGTCACCAAGAATGATCCTAACTGGAAGCGTCGTTTTTTCTTTGTTAGAAGGGATTCCATCCCAGATGGGAAGGATCTGCCCAAAGAATGGGCCACTCATGGTAGGATAGAGGATCCTCTAAGGATTATTGTCAGCCTTGTCCCATATGATGAGGATCACTAATATCTCTTTTTATTTCTTGTGCAGCTATATCCATTGCTCATCTGAAATTAAGCCCTGCTGCAAAAGAGAGAGTTCTAGCTTTTAAAAAGCTTGATCCTGAGGTCAGAAGTTTCCAAGTCACCGTCCAAGACTCACAAGAAGTATCCTCTGCATCTGCCACTATGTCAAGTAAGTATCCTTATAGAAAATAAATTATATGTAAGATTGTTTGATTAATAAGGCAACTTATCTTGATTTTTTGATTGTGTAGGTGCCGGAAAGTCTGCTAGGTCTGTCAAATCAGCTTCCAAATTTGGGATAAGTGATCTTGCCAATGTCACATCTTCAAAGAAGAAGAAGGCTCCTGCTGCTAGTCCTTCAGCATCAGCTCCCAAAGCATCTATCCGGGGCAAGGGGAAGAAGAGGAAGACTACTGAAGATCTACAAGGATTTCCCCTCCTCCGTCAGCAATTCCTTGACTATGTGAATGAGGTAAGGATCACTGCCCCTGTAGGTTATCCGCCTAGCATATCCTGCTTTTTTTGAGGATCATATGATCTTATGCTTATCTTTTTCTTCTCCTGTTGCAGAAACTTGCCGAGATTGAGACCTATCTTGGCCATGTTGAGGACCAAGAGAGCCAGATTGCTGACCTTCAACAAATGGGCGTGCTTAAGGATCTCAAGATAGGAGATCTTGAGAAGGAACTCCGGGTCATGAAGGCTGAGGCTGCTCAGAGGTTGATTGATATGGATAACGAGAAGCAGGAGATCACCCAAGATGCTAAGGTCTCCGCGGCAATTGCTATGTATAAGATACAACTTCAGATGGCCGAGGAGGCTCAGGATCCTACCTTTGACAAAAGCTCGTGGGATGTTGAAGGTTGGAAGGCAAGGCTGGCAGACCTGGAGGACGAGGATGAGGCTGAGGAGATCCCCATGCTGGAAGGTGGTGATGCTGAGAAGGATCAAGGTGGAGATGCTGGTGGTGATGAAGCAGCGAAGGTGTAGGCTGCATGATTGGGCGATGATGGATATTTCGAGACTAGGCCGGAGCCCAATTTTTTAGGATTGGTAGTGGTTTTTTGTGGTTGTTGATGTTTGAAACAATTATGGTCTGTAATCTCTGAACAATAGTTTCTTAGGGTTAAGGATCCTGGATCCTTTGAACAATAGGTAGGATTACAAAAGGTGGAGGGATCCTCTGTTTGGGGGATGAAGCCTTTGTGATCCTGCCGCCTTTATTTTCCTGCAAAATGCTAAGACCGCATAGACAATGGACACCCTTTGCCAACCCATGTGGACGGGCCACGTTTTGCTGGTAGAAATGTGGGTTGGCAATTTTGACAACTTTTTGAAAGGGTTAATGATCCTTTTGTTTAATAATATAACTTAACTTTTCTGGCTTATCTTGTGTTGTTATCCTTCAATAATCCTCTTATTTCTCAATTGCTATATTTGTTAAAATAACAAGAGTTGACAAAGTGTTTAATAAACTTAGGATATGATCCTGGATCAAATATCCTTATATTGAAAATTCTCAAAGTGTTTTAGTTCAAGGATCATAGGTTCGGTTGTCAAAGTATAAGGGTTGGTTAGGATAAAGAGTATAATCAAAAATAGTCAAGGATCATACCTGAGGATCCACGTTAGGATCCTAACCTTCAATCAAGACAATCATAGATAAGACTTTGATAGTTAATAAGGATTAAGGACCCTTATATGTTTAGACTTCCAAAACCTGAAAAGTGAGATATAACTTGGGACTAAGCCAATGTAAAAGATAAATTAGTAACTGGGGACATGCCCAAAGTATAACTGAGAATGATCCCAGAGGATCACTGGGGACAAGCCCATAGGATAACTGGGGACAAGCCCAAAGGATAACTGGGGACAAGCCCAAAGGATCGTATGTAAACTGGAGTATGGCCCTTTCTGGCAACTATCCAAACTTAGTGACATGAAAATGTCAAAACCTTAGCTAACGTGAAAACGTTAGAAACCTTAGGAACGGATGTATGGTGCGTCCACCATTATACGTAGGATCCTAAATATAGCCAGTACGATGAGGTTGTCAGCCCCGAAAGTGGGTACTGGTCCCAAAGACGTGAACTATACCAGGATCATCGTGCGCTGCTGGCGGAAACTGGGGATAATCCCAAGGATAACTGGGGTTGTACCCAAGGATCTGTGGTGCTTTTGGAGATCTTTGACGATTTGCTGAAGATACCTGAACTATCATAACTCAAATGGTTTGTGAGTAGAGGATGAAGGATACATGATCCTTATCCTTAGGCAAAAAGTAAGAAAATGCAATAGTTTTAGGATAAGCATATTACCAGAATAAGGATCACCGATATCTCCAGGATCCTTCAAGGATACTTCACATGCAGGAAGGATCATGTTCACATGAAATATTTCTTTAAGTGAACAGCATTCCAGGCTCTTGGTAACAAGTTTCCTTCCATGGTTAGCAACCTGTATGCCCCCTTTCCTGCTTCAGCTTCAATCAAGTAGGGACCTTCCCATTTTGGTGCTAGCTTCCCGTCAGCAGGATTGATAGTATTTTGAAATGCTTTTCTCAACACCATATCTCCAACTTGGAACTTCCTTATCCTGACATTCTTGTTGTAGGCACCAGCCATCCTTTGTTGGTAGCTTGCCATCCTTATCCTAGCTAGATCCCTGTTTTCCTCAATAGTATCCAAATCCTGAGCTAGGATTGTAGCATTTTCTTCAGGATCACGAGCACTTGTTCTAGCAGTTGGGATCACCATCTCTGTTGGGATCACTGCTTCTGCCCCAAATACTAAAGAGAAGGGTGTTTGACCGGTGGCATTCTTGGGAGTTGTCCTATCAGCCCATAGGACATAAGGTAACTCTTCTGCCCATTTCCCTTTCTTGGATCCTAGCTTCTTCTTCAGATTGTTGATGATGATCTTGTTGGATGATTCTGCTTGACCATTGGCTTGTGGGTGAACTGGTGTTGATGTGATCATCTTGATTCCCCAACTGTCACAAAAGTTAGTGGTTCTGCTTCCAATGAATTGGGAGCCATTATCACATACAATTTCAGAGGGAATGCCAAATCTAGTTATAATGTTTCTTTTAATGAAGGATATGACTTCCTTTTCTCTGACTTGAGCGAAGGCTTCAGCTTCTATCCACTTGGAAAAATAGTCAGTCATGGCAAGCATAAATACTTTTCCACCAGGTGCTTTAGGGAGCTTGCCAACTATATCCATTCCCCATCTCATGAATGGCCAAGAGGATGGTATGGGGTGTAGTAATTCAGCTGGTTGGTGAAGGATATTGCTATGTCTTTGGCAAGGATCACATTTCTTAGCATACTCTATAGCATCCCTTTTCATGGTTGGCCAGTAGTATCCTGTTCTAAGGATCCTTGAGAATAATGCCCTGCCCCCAGTGTGGTTTCCACAATCTCCTTCGTGGAAGTCTCTCAACACTTCTTCAATTTCAGGATCTTCAATACATCTTAAATATGGTCCTGCAAGGGATCGTTTATATAGCACATTATTTAAGATTGCAAATTGAGATACCTTAATCCTGAAAGCTCTAGGATTTTCTCCCGTTGGAATCTCCCCATGTTGCAAGTATCTCATGATTGGTGAGATCCATGATCCTGAATAAGATTGGGCTTCTTCACTAGGGATCATTGCAGTATCCTCTTCTATTTCCATGGCCACCTGATTTTCAATAGCAGGAGCCAGGATATGGATGATAGGGATACTTATATCTTCTGGAATCTTCAAGGATGATCCTAGGTTGGCCAATGCATCAGCTTCCGTGTTATCCTCCCTTGGTACCTGTGTTAAGCTAAAAGAAACAAAAGAGAGTGCCAATTTTTTGACTATCTCTAAATATTTGGTTAGTTTTTCACCTTTAACAGCATAGGATCCGTTAAAGTGATTAGTGATCAATAATGAGTCTACATATACTTTGAGATACTTTACCCCCATATCCTTAGCAATTTGTAAGCCAGCAATTAAGGCTTCATACTCAGCCTCATTGTTAGTTGCTTGGAACTCACAGGCTATGGAGTGGGGTATTATGTCCCCCTGTGGCGATTTTAGTAGGATCCCTAGCCCTGTGCCTTTGATATTTGAGGATCCGTCAGTGTGTAGTATCCAAGGATCCTTGGTCTCATCCAACTGCTGAACCTCCAATTCTGCTTCTTTTTGTAGATCACTACTGAAATCAGCCACAAAGTCAGCTAGTGCCTGAGATTTAATAGCTGTTCTTGGTTCGTATCTTATATCATGGGCACTAAGCTTTACTGCCCACTTAGCCATTCTCCCTGACATATCTGGTTTCCTGAGGACATTCTTAATTGGAAAATTAGTTTTAACAATAATAGTATGGGTTTCAAAATAATGTCTTAACTTAGTGGATGCCATGATTAATGCAAGGATAAGTTTTTCGAGGTGTGAGTACCTGGATTCGGCATCAAGTAAGCTTTTACTTACATAGTAGATAGGATATTGTGTACCTTCATGATCCTTGACAAGGACTGCACTTACAGCGGTTGAGGATACCGCCAGGTACAAGGATAACACATCTCCTTTTTCCGGTTTTGCTAGTGCTGGTGCTGAGGACATATATTCTTTGAGGGCTTGTAGAGCGTTCTCATGTTTCTCAGTCCATTCAAACTTCTTATTCTTCCTTAGGATATCGTAGAATTCTTTACATTTTTCTGAGGATTTCGATATGAACCTGTTCAAAGCTGCTATCCTGCCTGTCAGTCTTTGGACATCCTTGGCATTGGCAGGAGATTTGATATTTATTAATGCTTTGATTTGTTCCGGGCTTGCTTCAATGCCCCTCTGGGTTACCATGTATCCTAAGAACTTTCCTGCCTTAACACCAAAATGGCATTTTGAAGGATTAAGTTTCATGTTGTAACTATCAAGGATATCGAATGCTTCTTCCAAGTCCCTTAGGTGATCCTCAGCTTTCTTCGACTTGACCACCATATCATCTATGTACACCTCCATAGTTTTTCCAATTTGATCTTTGAACATCATATTTACCAGCCTTTGATATGTTGCACCTGCATTTCTTAGTCCAAAAGGCATGGCAATATAACAATATAAACCGGTTGGGGTCATAAAGGCTGTATCCTCTTGGTCAGATGGTTCCATCTGGATTTGTTGGAATCCAGATGATGCATCCATAAAAGTTAACAGTTCATGCCCCGCTGTTGCATCCACCATAGAGTCAATGTGGGGTAATGGGAAAGGATCCTTGGGACATGCCTTATTCAAATCAGTGAAATCGACACATACCCTCCACTTTCCGTTTTTCTTTTGGACAACAACCACATTGGCTAACCATTTTGGATACTTTACCTCTCTGATCATACCTGCTCGAAGTAGTCTCTCTACTTCTTCTTGGATAATGGCATTCCTTTCTGGTGCAAACTTCCTCCTTTTTTGATGGATTGGCTTGATAGACCTGTCAATGCCAAGTTTGTGAGTAATAATATCCTTAGATATACCTGTCATATCTTCATGTTTCCAAGCAAAGGTAGATTTTCTTCTCTTGAGGAAGGATATCATGTCTTCTTTCATCTCGCCAAGGATCCCTGATCCGATATAGATTTTTGATTCAGGATCACTAGGATCCAAGAGGATTTCATCTACATCTTGTTCCCTTGCCTCCAAGACATTCCTTGGAGGATACTGTAATTGCTATTGCTCCCTTGGCTTCGAGGTTGGCTTCATAGATGAGGTATAACAATCCTTAGCCTCCTGCTGGTCACTATCGATCTTGATTATTCCCCATGGGCTAGGGAGCTTCACACATTGATGGTAGGTAGATGGGACTGCTTTCATATCATGTATCCAAGGCCTGCCAAGGATAACGTTGCAACAAGATAAACAGTCAATAACACAAAATTTCTGATAATTATGTAATCCTTCCACGTAGATTGGGAGTTTGATGTCCCCCAGAGTTTTCTTTGTTTCCCCACTGAATCCTACAAGCACGGAGGATCTTGGTGTGATGTCTGATTCTGGGATTCCCATCTTCTTCAAGACATCAAGCTGGATAATGTTCACTGAGCTCCCTCCGTCAATAAGGATCCTGCGGACAAAATGGTTAGAGATAAAGAGAGTGATAACTAAACTATCATGGTGAGGATCCTGAATGTTAATGCGATCGTCCTCATCAAATGTTATCATCTTCCCTTCTGAGACACTTGAGGTTCTAATAGGCCTTTCTCCATTATCCATTTTTGATTCTTTTGCATGTCTTTTGGCCGCTGAAAAGGATGTACCACAAATGTCTGATCCTCCGGATATAAAGTTAATCACTTGTGCGTTTGCTGGAGGTGCCGGAGCTTTTTCAGGGATCCTTTCAGGATCCTGGGTCCTTTGCTTTTTTCTCCCCAACAATTCTTTTAGATGCCCCTTGCTTAGCAGGTATCCAATTTCTTTTCTTAAGGCTATGCAATCTTCAGTTAGATGCCCGAAATCCTCATGGTATGCACACCATTTGGACTTATCTTTAGTCCCGGATGGTTTATCATTCTTCCTGGGCCATCTAGCTTTTTCACCTAGATTCTGCATTGCAAGGATCAGTTCATGATTATCAACGGAAAAACAATATTCTGAGATTGGAGGATATTCTTCATCATCCTCTTCTTGGTCAACAGCATGCACATTCTTGTTCTCATTTCTATGGTAGGATTTGAACTTGTTGCTTTTGAAGGAGGATCCTTGCTTATCTTGTTTTGAGGATCCTACTTGTCTTTCCTGGATCCTCTTGTCGTCCTCTAACCGGATAAACCTGAGTGCTCGAGTTCTTACTTCATCTAAATTCCTGCATGGTGTCATAACAAGATCATCATAGAATAATGAATCCTTAAGCAGTCCCATTTTGAAGGCTTCAACAGCCGTAGCCATATCCAAGTTGGGAATGTCCAAGGATTCTTTACTAAATTTAGTTATATAATCCCTTAATGATTCGTTATGATTTTGAGTTATCCTGTACAGATCACTAGTTAATTTTTCAAATTTTCTACTACAAGAGAATTGGTTATTGAATAAATTAACTAAATTGGCAAATGAAGTAATAGAGTAAGGGGGAAGACTTAGCAGCCACTTAAGAGCTGATCCAGTAAGAGTGGATCCAAATCCTTTACATAGGCATGCTTCCTTCAATTTTTCTGGGATAGGATTGATCTCCATCCTCTCCCTGTATTGTGCTATATGCTCCTCTGGATCCGTTGTGCCATCATACAGCTTCATGGTAGGGATATGGAACCTTTTGGGTACCTCTGCATCACAAATTGGTGGTGCAAAACGGGATACCTTGTGGCTTCCATCCGCAATCTCTGGGATAGGCTTGACTACCCCTGGAACACTTGAGATCATGTCCTTTAGTTTCTGTAATTCCCTGGCCATAGCATGATTGGTACCTGTATCCTGCATGAATCCAAGGTTAGTAGTAGGATAATTATTTAAAGTGTTACCTCCCATTGGGTTCAAGTTAGGGAATCCATATTGCTGGGATTCTGGAACAACCGAGGGACCAGTGGAAGCAATGGTCTGCATTGGAATGAAGTCCCCTTGATGGACATCTAGACTCCCTGTTTGCAAACTTTTTAGGGATCCTGGCATCTGTAAGGATCCTGGTATCTGGGATGATCCTGGAACGAAGGAGGATCCTTGAACCTGGGATGATCCTGGAACGAAGGAGGATCCTTGAACCTGGGATGATCCTGGAACAAAGGAGGATCCTTGAACCTGGGATGATCCTGGAACAAAGTAGGATCCTTGAACCTGGGATGATCCTGGAACAAAGTAGGATCCTGGAAACTGCTGTGTCTCCGGATAGGCTCCCGAATTCCTGAAGGATCCCATGTACTGAGGATAGGATCCTACGGGCTGAAAATGTGAGCCTGATGTCTGAGTCATTGCTGCCGAGTTGAGATGTGATCCTCTTGACTCCCCTATAATTTGCACGTCCGGGATCCCCGATGGCTGGGAAGTGATCATTGGAGTATCAAAGCTCAAGGATTTGGGCATCAGTGGAGAATGATCCTCTGCCGCTTTCTTTTGTCTTTTGAGATCTCCAATTTCCCTGAGGATCCTTTCGTTAGTTTCATCTTGCCGCTGCATACGATCCTTCATCTGCAAAATTAAAGCAAATACATCACTAGTACTGGGAATAGAAGAATTCATAGCAGAAGAAGATAGAGGTTTAGAGGAAGTGGGAGTTGATCTCTTCTCAGTATTTCTCTGAGATCCTGCCGGTGGAGGAGGCAAGGTGATCTGTGATGAAGTGACCGCCGACATCGCTGTGGACGTGTTCTTCAATGATGAAGCCATGTTACTCTCTGAGATGATTTCGAACAAAAGATTTTCTTATGAATGAAGCACCAATTGCCCCACGGTGGGCGCCAAACTGTTTTGGTCAAAAATCACACAAGGATAATGTAACCAAACTTTATGTAAACGGGGTATGATGCTTGGTTAATTATGAAAATAAAGGATCACTTCTGTGATAAAAGATGCAAAGACACAATGATTTATACGAGGAAAAAGCCCTTGATCAATGAATGATCTCCGGCATAAAAAACCTCGGGTGATGGCAACTACCGATCACCAACTTCAATATAACAAAAATATGATTACAACTTCGGATAGTAATGAGCTGAGTACAAGGATCACTGAGTGTCTAAGTGTTTGAGAGTTGTGTCGTATGTCGTGTGTGCTCTTCCGAATGAGGAAGATGGGTATCTATACATGTGTGGGTGATTTATTTTAGGTAAAATGACTAAATATCAGCTCATTACCCCTTTAGAAATAAAGACAATCTAGGCCTAAATTGCTGCCCATGAATCAAGCCATGTTTCCATATCCTGTGCAACGTCTATCTCTGATTTAGCTCTTGCCATATTTGTGAAGACGCGTCCCTGATTCATGGTCTTTAGAGTATATCCTGCTAGATGTTCCTGCAAAACAATATTGTATTAAGCGGAAGTGGCCGTTAGTATGAGGATCACCATAATGTCCCATGATCCTGATCCTGAAGTTCTGCTGAGGATCACTGTCTGCCAAAGAAAGAAGGATCACTGGTTAGGATCATGTGTAAGGATCACCTACAGTAAAATTCAGCCCTAACAGTATGCACACCATTTGGACTTGTCTTTAGTCCCGGATGGTTTATCATTCTTCCTGGCCACCTAGCCTTTTCACCTAGATTCTGCATGCAAGGATTAGTTCATGATTATCAACGGAAAAACAGTATTCTGAGATTGGAGGATATTCTTCATCCATCCTCTTCTTGGTCAACAGCATGCACATTCTTGTTCTCGTTTCTATGGTAGGATTTGAATTTGTTGTTCTTGAAGGAGGATCCTTGCTTCTCCTGTTTTGAGGATCCTACTTGTCTCTCCTGGATCCTCTTGTCATCCTCTAGCCGGATGAACCTGAGTGCCCGAGTTCTTACTTCATCTAGGTTCCTGCATGGTGTCATAACAAGATCATCATAGAATAATGAATCCTTAGGCAGTCCCTTTTTGAAGGCTTCAACAGCCGTAGCCATATCCAAGTTGGGAATGTCCAAGGATTCTTTACTAAATTTAGTTATATAATCCCTTAATGATTCATTATGACCTTGAGTTACCCTATATAAGTCACTGGTTAATCTTTCAAATTTTCTACTACAAGAGAATTGGTTATTGAATAAATTAACTAAATTAGCAAATGAAGTAATAGAGTAAGGGGGAAGACTTAGCAGCCACTTAAGAGCTGATCCAGTAAGAGTGGATCCAAATCCTTTACATAGGCATGCTTCCTTCAACTTTTCTGGGATAGGATTGATTTCCATCCTCTCCCTGTATTGTGCTACGTGTTCCTCTGGATCCGTTGTACCATCATATAGCTTCATAGTAGGGATATGGAACCTTTTGGGTACCGCTGCATCACAAATTGGTGGTGCAAAGCGAGATACCTTATGGCTTCCATCTGCAATCTCTGGGATAGGCTTGACTACCCCTGGGACACTTGAGATCATATCTTTTAGCTTCTGCAACTCCCTGGCCATAGCATGATTGATACCTGTATCCTGCATGAATCCATGGTTAGTGGTAAGATAATTATTTAAAGTGTTACCTCCCATTGGGTTCAAGTTAGTGAATCCATATTGCTGGGATTCTGGAATAACGGATGGACCAGTGGAAGCAATGGTCTGCATTGGAATGAAGTCCCCTTGATGGACATCTAGACTTCCTGTTTGCAAACTTTTTAGGGATCCTGGCATTTGGAAGGATCCTGGTATCTGGAAGGATCCTAGAGCGAAGGAGGATCCTTGACCCTGGGATGATCCTGGAACAAAGTAGGATCCTTGACCCTGGGATGATCCTGGAACAAAGTAGGATCCTTGAAACTGCTGTGTTCCCGGATAGGCTTCCGAATTCATGAAGGATCCCATATGCTGGGGATAGGATCCTGCCGGCTGAAAGTGTGAGCCTGATGCCTGAGTCATTGCTGTTGATCCGAGGTGCAATACTCTTGATTCTCCCATAATTTGCACGTCTGGAATTTCCGATGGCTGAGAAGTGATCATTGGAGTATCAAAGTTCAAGGATTTGGGCATCAGTGGGGAATGATCCTCTGCCGTTCTCTTTTGTCTTTTGAGATCTCCAATTTCCCTGAGGATCCTGTCATTAGTTTCATCCTGCCGCTGCATGCGATCCTTCATCTGCAAAATCAAAGTAAATACATCACTAGTACTGGGAATATAAGAATTCATAGCAGAAGAAGATGGAGGTTTAGAGTTAGTAGGAGTTTGTCTCTTCTCAGCATTCTTCTGGGATCCTGCCGGTGGGGGAGGCAGAGTGTTCTGAGATGAGGTGACTGCAGACATCGCCGTGGTCATGTTTTTCAATGATGAAGCCATGTAATTCTTTGAAATGATTTTGAACAAAAGGTTTTCTTATGAATGAAGCACCAATTGCCCCACGGTGGGCGCCAAACTGTTTTGGTCAAAAATCACACAAGGATAATGCAACCAAACTTTATGTAAATGGGGTATGATGCTTGGTTTGTAGAAAAAGTAAAGGATCACTTCAATGTGCAATATGCAAAGACACGATGATTTATACGAGGAAAAAGCCCTTGATCAATGTATGATCTCCGGCATAAAAAACCTCGGGTGATGGCAACTACCGATCACCAAACTTCAATATAGGAAAAATGGTTACAACTTTGGATGATAATGAGCTGAGTACAAGGATCACTATAGTTTCGAGTGTCTAAGCGTGTGAGAGTTGTGTTGTGTGTGTTCTTCCGAATGAGGAAGAGTGTATATATACAAGTGTAGGTGACCTATTTTAGGTAAAAAGACTAATAATCAGCTCATTACCCCTTTAGAAATAAAAGTAAATCTAGCCTAAATT
The DNA here is from genome assembly GCF_002127325.2 of Helianthus annuus. Taxonomy (NCBI): domain Eukaryota; kingdom Viridiplantae; phylum Streptophyta; class Magnoliopsida; order Asterales; family Asteraceae; genus Helianthus; species Helianthus annuus. The sequence continues at coordinate 3,067,121 of NC_035444.2, forward strand.
ATCGCCCTTAAATCATGCCATGTTTCCATATCCTTTACAACGTCCATCTCCGATTAAGCACATGCCATAGTTGTAAAGACGTGTCCTTTAATTGTGATGCTTAAGAGCGGATCCTGCTAGATGTCCTGCAAAACAACATTAAATTCAACGAAAGCAACTGTTAGCATGAGGATCCTATGATGGTCCGTGATCCTGATCCTGGAACTCTGCTGAGGATCACTATCTGCCAAAGAAACAAGGATCACTGGTTAGGATCACATGTGAGGATCATGTATTGTAAAAATCTAGCCCTAACACATGGAATGCCCTATCAAGGTCCCGACAGTTACCAGGCGAGGTTTAACCAGTGTGATTGGTACTTCACACCTTCTCATCACTTCTCGCCTCATGAGCAGCAACAGCAACAGGATCCTTCCGAGGATTCGCGTTTCGTGGCAGTTACGCCACCGCCTCCTCCGCCACCAGTTCAGCAAGCACCTCCTGATCCGCCAAGGCGTAGGAGATCAGGCGCGCGGATGTCTACCCCAGGAGGGGAATTCCACTTTAGCACCCCTCGCCACTCGAGTGCAAGTCACTTTCCGCCAGTACCTGAAGAACCACATTTAGGGGAACCTTCTGGTCACCCTGCAGAGGTGAATTCTGCACCAGTTGCACCACCTCCACCACCATTCGGCTATGACAATCGAATACCAGCATACGGCGGTTCCACCGCGTACAACCCGTTTGAGCAGCCGACTCATACGCACTACAACTATAATTATGATGCCGACCCATACGTGGTAGCGGCTAATTATAATGCCCTTCATCCCGATAGAGCTTATGGGAACCTTTGGGGAACGGATTACTCAGCTCATGGGTATCCAGTACCTCCTAGACCTCCGGTTCAACAACCGTCGCAGCAGCCACGTTTTTCTCCACCGGAGCAAGAAGAAATTCTCCACTGTCTAAACCGAGTGGAACGAGACTTTGAACAAGAACGTAAAAGTAATCGTGGATTCCTTAAAGGCCTAGCAAATCTACTAAAAGGGAGGAAGAAACGAGATCATTAGTCTCTTTATGGACTATAGTATTTTCTATTGCAATCAAGTCCCTGCGAGGACAATTGTCTTGTGTTTAGTCCCTGTGTGGACGTCTATCTATGTATTTGGTCCCTGCGTGGACTTGTTTTCTGTAAACCTCTGTGTAGGTAATTAATTATTTAAAAAGTCCCGTTTAGGGAAATGTGTAACCATTATTATGATTAATGGAATATATGTTATAAATTTCAGTTTTGTTATTATATACAATGAAATAAAGCAAAAATCATTCCTTTTAAATTAATCGGCTTAAATAAAGAATCTTAATGGTGAAACCTAGCCTGGTGTTATTATAAGACCCGGCCAAGATGGTAAGACTTAATTAAAAGGTTCAGATTCCTGTTAACCTCTGTAAACGTGTTAACATCCTTGGCAGATGTGATTCGTTAAAATCACACGCGCCATTCTTATATACGCATCCATTAAGGGATTCCAAAACCCAAATTAATGATTTGTAAATCATGGGTTAAAATCGTCAATAAAGATGATCATTTATTTAAAACATCCATTAGTGATATAGTGCCCACGGGCCATACTTGTTGTCATATAAGACAAAAGACAGTTGTAGTCTATGACTCCCTGTCAGAAAAGGGGTAAAAGAACTATGGTTCAAACCTCCATGCCTTGATTCTCTGTAATCCCGGCTTATATTATAAAAACGTCCTTGTGACTAGGCTTATGTGCCACTAACAATATTAATTGTAAATATGATAAGTTATATTCAAATCCTAAATAAACTGTGAGTGACAAATTAACCAAATATGGTCTCTGTTTACCATGGTTAATGAATTGCCATAAAAGACAATTCCATAATAAACTCCTAAATAAAACTTTGTCATTACCTTCTGTAGCAGATTCAAGTTACGATGGCTGATCCAAATGAAGTGAATAGTCATTCGAAAGAAGATGAAAATGATAACGCCCAGATACACATATCGGGCGTGGAATTGAAAGCTCTAGTGGACAACGCTGTTAAGGCAGCCTTGGATCGGCAGTACGAAGAGTACACCGGGTCCCGAAGCAGAACCCTATCTACACCACACTCAAAGCCAAAAACCCACTCTAAATCTCACAGCAAACCACCTTCAACTCCGTCTAAGCCAAAGAAGGACGACGATAGACACTCATCCAATGAGAATAGCGTCCACCCTAAGAAGAAAGTGGTCGATGATACACCTCGCGCCAGGGGTTGCACGTATAAATATTTCGTATCTTGCAAACCCCGAGATTTCACTGGGGAAAAGGGCGCGGTGGACTGTATGACCTGGTTAGACGAGATGGACACTGTGGTGGACATCAGTGGTTGTGCAGAGAGAGATTTGGTGAAGTTTGTTTCACAATCGTTCAAGGGTGAAGCCCTAGCATGGTGGAGATCTCTGGTTCAAGCCACTGGGAAGACTGTTTTGTACAGCATGACATGGGAGGAATTTATGGCTCTCATCAAGGAAAATTACTGCCCTCAGCACGAGGTTGAAAAGATCGAATCTGACTTCCTATCGTTAGTCATGAAGAACCTGGACTGCCAGGCATACCTCACGACCTTCAACACTCTGTCAAGATTGGTTCCGTATCTTGTAACACCGGAACCCAAACGAATTGCGCGCTTCATTGGGGGCTTGGCCCTAGAAATAAAAGCTAGCATAAAGGCTTCTAGGCCTGCTACCTTCAGAACCGTGGCATATATATCTCTGTCTCTCACGCTTGATGCAGTGAGGCAGAGATCGTTGAGGAATGCCGGCAGTGAGAAGAGGAAGCGTGAAGATGATGATTCGCGTAAATCCAACCAGAAGCACCGGGGAAATCGTGACCACAAGAGGGGGTCAGAGAACAAGAGAAATGACCGACAGTCGGACGATAAGCCCTTGTGCAAGGTTTGTCAGAAGCACCACTTTGGAAGGTGCAGGTTTGAAAAGAAATCCCCACCGAAGCCGTGTGGGATATGCAAGTCCTCGGAGCATAGGACTCTTGAGTGCAAGAAACTCAAGGATGCAACTTGTTACAGTTGCAATGAGAAGGGGCATATCAAGACGAACTGCCCAAAGAATGTGAAAAAGGCTGAAGATGGGAAGAAGACCAATGCGAGGGTCTTTAAGATGGATGTTAAAGAGGCTATCCAAGACGACAATGTCATAACCGGTACGTTCCTTATCAATGATGTTTTCGCAAGAGTCTTATTTGATTCTGGAGCAGATAAATCCTTTGTGGATGATAAGTTCTGCGAGTTATTAAAATTGCCTGTTAAAACATTGAATGTAAAATACGAAGTAGAACTAGCTGATGGGACTATGGGGACAGTTTCAACTGTGTTAGATGGATGTGTTTTATCCATTAGGAATCACTCATTTCCTTTATCCCTGTTACCCTTTAAACTCGCTGGTTTCGACGTAGTGTTGGGTATGGATTGGTTATCGCATAACCAAGCCCAAATCGTGTGCAACCAGAAACAAGTGGTGATTAAAACTCCATCTGGAGAACCACTTACCATCCAAGGAGATACTCGACATGGATTGCCTGCACATGTATCCATGCTAAAGGCATCCAGATGTCTGAAGAAAGGATGTGTCATTTATATGGCACAGGTAATCGTCGGTGAGGAGAAACCCAGAATTGAAGACATCCCAGTCATCTCTGATTATCCCGAAGTGTTCCCAGAAGAACTGCCTGGTCTGCCACCAAATAGGCAAGTGGAGTTCAGTATAGACATCATTCCAGGAGCCGCACCTGTCGCGAGAGCGCCTTATAGATCGGCACCCACGTAAATGAAGGAATTGAGGACGCAGTTAGATGATCTGCTAGCCAAGGGTTTTGTAAGACCAAGTTCATCTCCTTGGGGAGCGCCAATCCTGTTCGTCAAGAAGAAAGATGGTTCGATGCGCCTATGCATCGATTACCGTGAGCTGAACAAAGTGACGATCAAGAATAGGTATCCTTTGCCCAGGATCGACGATCTGTTCGATCAGTTGCAAGGAGCGAGCTATTTTTCCAAAATTGACCTACGGTCAGGCTACCATCAATTGAAGGTCAAGGATGAAGACGTGCATAAAACTGCATTTAGGACTCGATATGGTCATTTCGAGTTCCTAGTGATGCCTTTTGGGCTCACCAATGCACCTGCCGCATTCATGGATCTCATGAATCGCGTTTGCAAGCCTTATTTGGATAAATTTGTCATTGTCTTCATCGATGACATCCTTATCTACTCGAAGAGTCAGGCTGACCACGAAAAGCATCTTTGATGTATCCTTAAACTGCTTCATCAAGAAAAGCTTTATGCCAAGTTCTCTAAATGCGACTTTTGGCTACGAGAGGTCCAGTTCCTTGGACATGTAGTCAGTGAGCGTGGTATCCAGGTGGATCCCGCTAAAGTTGAAGCAGTCATGAACTGGTAGGAGCCGAAGACACCTACGAAAATTCGCAGTTTCCTAGGTCTAGCAGGATACTATAGACGCTTCATCGAAAACTTTTCAAGAATTGCTGCACCCCTAACTTCTTTAACTAGAAAGAAAATAAAGTTCGATTGGGGCCCTAAGCAGCAAGAAGCTTTTGATATCCTCAAGCAAAAGCTGAGCAATGCTCCAGTATTGACATTACCAGACGGAATGGAAGAATTCATCGTATATTGTGATGCATCGCACACCGGAATGGGTTGTGTGCTTATGCAGAGGGGCAAGGTGATTGCCTATGCTTCACGACAATTGAAAGTGCATGAAAAGAACTACACCACCCACGACTTGGAGTTGGGTGCCGTTGTATTTGCACTAAAACTTTGGAGGCATTACCTGTATGGCATTAAATTTGTGATCTATTCTGATCATAAAAGCCTTCAGCATCTGTTCAATCAGAAGGATCTGAATATGAGGCAGCGACGCTGGATGGAAACTCTAAATGACTATGACTGTGAAATAAGATACCATCCAGGCAAGGCCAATGTAGTCGCAGATGCCTTGAGCAGGAAAGAGAGAGTGAAACCGATAAGAATCAATGCCAAGAGCATTGAAATAAAGAACAGTCTGAATGAACGATTGTTAGCTGCACAGAAAGAAGCTGTGTTGGAAGCTAACTATCCAAACGAAAAGCTAGGGGTAACTGAAGAGCAGTTATCTTCTGGAAAAGACGGAATTCTGAGATTGAATGGAAGGATATGGGTTCCTGTTTATGGAGATCTTCGTGACGTTATCCTTCAGGAAGCCCATAGTTCCTGATACTCCGTTCATCCTGGTGCTGATAAGATGTACCAGGACTTAAAGGCAAATTTTTGGTGGATAGGCTTGAAAAAGTCTATAGCCACCTATGTAGCAAAGTGCTTGACTTGTGCGCAAGTAAAGGCTGAACATCAAAAGCCGTCAGGCTTGCTACAACAGCCTGAGCTTCCCGAGTGGAAATGGGAAATGGTGACGATGGATTTCATCACCAAATTACCAAAGACAAAGAAGGGAAACGATACAATATGGGTGATAGTTGATAGGCTGACCAAGTCAGCACATTTTCTACCCATAAAGGAGACTCATAGCTCCGATATATTAGCCCAGTTGTTTGTAGACAAGATTGTAGCTCTTCATGGAGTGCCTGTGTCTATCATCTCTGATAGAGATACCAGATACACATCATACTTTTGGAGGAGCTTCCAACAATCTTTGGGCTCACGTTTGAATTTCAGTATGGCTTACCACCCTCAGACAGATGGACAGAGTGAGCGTACGATCCAAACGTTAGAAGACATGCTTCGTGCATGTGCAATCGACTTAGGTGGCAGTTGGGATAACCACCTACCATTGGTCGAATTCTCCTATAACAATAGCTACCACACAAGCATTAAGGCTACACCTTTTGAAGCCTTATATGGTAGAAAATGTAGAACGCCCATTTGTTGGGCAGAAGTTGGAGATGTCCAAATGACAGGACCCGATATAATATTCGAGACAACGGACAAGATTGTCCAAATTCGCGATCGATTGAAAGCTGCCCGAGATAGGCAGAAAAGCTACGCAGATTTGAAGCGTAAGCCTTTCAATTTCGAAGTAGGCGACAAAGTACTGCTAAAGGTATCACCTTGGAAGGGGGTGATGCGATTCGGTAAGAAAGGCAAGCTAAGCCCGAGATATATTGGACCTTTCGAAGTAATCGAACGTGTCGGATCGGTTGCCTACAAGTTAAACTTACCGGAAGAGCTCAGTAGTATCCACAATGTGTTCCACATCTGTAACCTGAAGAAGTGTTTCGCTGACGAATCACTGTTCACTGGTTATACCGCATACAGATGTACACATCGACGAGAGCTTAAAATTCGTTGAGAAACCTGTGTCGATCGAGGATCGACAGGTCAAGAAACTTCGCAGGAAGTACATACCAATTGTGAAGGTGAAATGGAAACTTCGCGCTCCCTTCAATCCAATCAAGTCTGTGTTTACTTGTTTAAACACACACAGTGAGTATACTTGAACTCATTTTCATTTAACGCACTTTTGGGTGTTACATACGTTCTATATCAAAACACACAACGCAAATACTTTACAACGCTAACCGCCCCCGCATGCTATACGTGATCTATGAATGCTTGTACTATGCTTATACATTTTTACACTATACCGCCTTTAGCAACGATAGTACTATAGTTTGGACTCAGCACCTGTCGTAGACAGGGGTTGCTAGGGATCACATCACTTTACTTCACGTGTTCGCTGAACATGTGTCGCGCATACTCTACAAGACAGTCTCGTGGTTAAGTAGTAATCATTATGTGATAGTTACTTGCTTCGCCCGTTACGTGATACATGTTGGTTATGCGTAAACGCTTTACTCTACTATATGCTATGCAAACTTGTGGAATGTTTGTTGATTGGTATGGGACAGTTAACCTTTTAAATATTGCCATTTAATAGTTGTTATGGTTTCTCTTGAGCAATCTGGTTCGCCTAGTGTTGCGCCCCGATGATTCCGCCATCTGTAACACCTCGAAATTTTGCGTCCAATAATGTATTGACACGTGTCTTGAGTTTACACGTGGTATTAAATACAGAATAAAGGACTAAAGTTGACAAACATGGAAAGTATGTAAATTTGAAGGTTAAAAATGTCAACGAGGGATAAATACATTGTACAGTAACCCGAAATGATGCTCGTACCTTCAAACGGATAAATCATGGATCGTACGAAACGAAATACGGAAGAAAGTGAGGGATTACAAACTACAGGGGTTAATTGTGTCAACATGTTTAAGTTATACCTCTGAGTGACCCTTTAACATACCCGAGGCTTTGTAACAGTAAATTACGCTCACTAGAATATATGATATAAATTTCACGAAGTTCCGTGTTAAAACGAGAAAGTTATGATCAATTCCGTATGCAAGGGGTTAGAAGCGTCAACAATGAAAGATAAGGCTTTTCGGATAGTAATTAAACTAACCAGGGACTTAACGGCGCGGGTAAAAGTCACGAGGCCCTTATTCGTAAATAATCGAGGCCCAAATCGCAAAGTTACCACTTCGAAACCGAAAGGTCAGGCTAATAATGGCAAAAGATTTGAAAATCTTGATTTACAGGCCTCAGGTGGCCCGCATTAGAGAAACAAGGAAGTTCAGGCGGGCCGCGAGCCATATGAAGATACGGTTCCTGACATAAGGATTCAGGCGGCCCGCGTGAGCCTAGCCTGAACCTTAATGCGGGCCGCGTCAAGCCCCCAGAAGCAGAAAACTCACACAGATTCAATGTTTGAGCTTGTAACCGACCTTGGATGCATTAATTGAAGCATGGGCGCCCCCTACATGTCCCCTAACACTCAGGGACAGCTGTTGATAATCCATGAGCAATTATAGGTTGAGTTGTAATGATCTTATGCCCAAAATTTCACTATAAAAGGCAATGTAGTGCACCATTGTTCATTACACCTTCAAACAACTCATCTGCTCATTTCTGGAGCTCTAAAGCATTCTTCTAACATCTCTGGTCGTGCACCAAGCTTCTGTAAGTTTGCCTAACCCTTTGTGGTTTAGTTTTTGCACAGTTTAGCTTAAAAGTCAATCCGTCGTAATTAACGATTGACTTTACGATAAATCACAAATGGTCCAGTGGTTTGTCGAATCAAAGGTAGTTATATGTTGGTAATCATGTGGGCTTTAAACCCCTAAAAGGGCACCCTCTGATTCCCACTCTAACTAGTCCGAATGTCGAGTCAAACTTGCTTAGAAAAAGTCAACAGAATGCTATTTTACGATCTTATGCATAATCAGTAATGTAGATGGTGTGTAACCTGTTTTAACACTCATAGAACATGATAATAAGTATATTAACTAGTCTAAGCTTGTTTGATCCGACCATTTACTGTTTTGACCCGGTTCGGAACCAAAAGTCGCAAAACTTTGACTTTTGCTTTGACTTCAGTTCTGACCCGTTATGGTATGATTTAGATATGCCTTAGGACTCTCTTAGGACAAGGTTACATGATGGTATAACCCTCTGTGACCGGTTCGTTGTTTGTCCGAATCTTTAGCACATTTCCGTTAAATGCTTAAAAGTTAACCTTAACGCCCTTTTTACTTAAAAACGAGAATTTTGAATATGTGAAAGGACAATAATCTTAGTTACTGATTTCTAAGCATGTCCCTAAAATTTCACGTAAATCCGAGGTCTAGAATGGGAGTTATGCTAAATAGCGCATTTACGAAGACTTTAGTAATTAAATGGCGCAATTAGCATAACGCCTATCTAAACCCAAATTTCGGCACCAAACCTTTTACCCACTGATGTAAAATAATATTTGGAGATTTTTAAAGATTTTTAATGATTTTTAACCTGCTCATAACCTGCCGTTATGGCATCGGTTCAGTAAATACCGAATACACCCTTTTCGAGCATAACTTGAGTTCTACAAAGAATTTTGACCTGATTCCAGTTGCTGCTGATTTTAAATAATAAATAGAGTATTTTGGACTTTATAAACTGATCGGAAAACTCAGATTTCCTGTAGAACTCAGAAACCTCTTTTATGATCTTTAAAATGACCAAAATACCCCTACGGGGCACATATTGGATTAAAACTCGTTACGGGCATTATGGAAAGTATCCTACTGATACCACAACCTCTTTAAAGCATATTAACTAAGGAAACTTGTGTAGGACTCTTACGGTTACCCGTTACGCCTTTTGCGCGCACAGTTCGGCTTATGTAACTAGTTTACATAAACTAGCCGAACGGGTCAAACCTTATTGTTTTGACCTCAAAATCCAGAGTGTGATTATATTACCCATGTAAAACAAGTCTTCAAACTTGTTGGGTCCGAATTACATTCCATTCCCGGTTTTCGCCTTTCACGCGATTAAACCGTAAATATCCTTTGAAACTGACCGGTCTAAGCTAAGGCTAAATTAAAGACCCGTTAGGATTCTAATAGGTCAATTTAAACCTTCGTTCCAGAATAGGAGACCAGTAAAAGAAACTTGCATTGTTTATTAAGGATTAATACTTGCTCAGGTAAATACTTTTAACTTATTTTCCGTTATACGGGCTTGGGTTACGGTACTTAAAATACCGCTTGGTCGGGCAATTGACCCCAACTCATTAGTAGTTGGGTATTATCAATGTGACCCGTTTAAAAATTTGTTTTGTTGGCTTTACGCCTTTGGGAGCTTAATGACCATGTCCCGGATATCCTTGGCATCATTTTACGAAATGGCCACGACCCCGACACACGGGTGTAGGCGTACACCCGTAATGTGTCTATATTATTAAAGGTATAACCGTTGGTTTTCCCGCCACGGCTTTATGCTTAGTGGCGTGTCTATTAACCTTTAACCCGGCACGACCCGGGCGACCGAACGCATAGTAACATGTAATTCTTTTACAAGATTTAATCATAAATTATCCCAAGTTATAAAGAGTTTGTGCCTTGTGCATTCAAATCAATTTTATTAAACATTTTACAAAAGTGTCGGTTGAATGTATTTACCAGTGTAAACTGACGTATTTTCCCCAAAAAGATTAAATGCAGGTTCTAAGCGTAATTGGCTGGATATTTCTCCTTAGCATCAATAAAGAGTCTCGCAAGCTTAAGATGCCTACGTCTGTTGAACAATACTTATATTTTTATTTGATCCCCTGTGGATACTTTCAACTATTCGTAATACATTGATATTACAAACGATGGTTGAAATATATTTATCTTTGTGCTTCCGCTGTGCATTCATATATTGTGTGGTTTGACTATATGCCAACTACGTCACGGTAATCCTCCACCGGGCCCACCGGTGATACACGTGGAAATCGGGGTGTGACACCATCGGTTGGGGTGCGAAATACAAATACAATGAACTTGATGTATCGGCCTTTGCATAGGACCCAGTCAACTAAGGGGCCGTTTCTTTAGCTCTTAATGAGGCTCTTAATGGTTCAGACCTCTTACTAGTTTAGTGCTTAATGGTTCAGGCTGTTTGTTTCGCGAGCAGATGTCTGAATGGTTCTAACATGTGCCTCTGAATGGTTAAGCATTTTACTAAGTCTGAATTGTTAAGACCTCTAATCTGAATTGGTCAGACATTTGCCTCTGAACGGTTAAGCATTATACTAGCTCTTAATGGTTCAGATTTCTTAGTGGTTTAGCATTTAACCATTCATAAGTTGCCAAACAACCCCTAAGTCAAATCCCGTCAAAGAGTACACACGGAATGGTCAACTTTTTGTTGGAAATTTTGTGAAAATAGCAATTTTCACAAATATTGGAAATGTATTTTTCCTAATTTTAGAGTATAGATAAATATAAGAAACGAAGGGGATTTCATATATTTTTTTGTGGGTTTGTGTTCTATGTTGGAAGAGCTTCGCAACGAACTGAATCGCAGCCAAAACGGAGCTAAGATGAATGAGATATCGATGCTCAAAATTTGGTTTTTGAAACATCGAATGCTGAAATAATGGGAAAGTGACACCTTGTCCCACGTAGAAGGAGATATGAAACTTAAAGAGGTATTTAAGTGGGAACACTCTTTCCTTATTGTTTCATGGAAGCACACACTAGTGTACTCGCGAAGGGAGTAGAGCACCCTGACTCGCGCTCGCGCGTGGGCGATGGACGCAACGTGGCGCGAGCCGCTTGCCAATATGGCGCATGCGCATCAGAGTGTCATACCTGCTCACGCGCACATGAAAGTGAGCCAAAATAGTGCATGCGCACCAGACTGTCTGTCATGTGCGCGCGCGCACGAAAAAAACTTCGAGACTTTGATGACAGAGCAGTTTCACTTCAGCATTTGAAACAGCCGAGTCAACGGTTTTACTGAGAATTAAATGACGAATTAAAGTGCATTGAAGACGTTTAATGCAATTTTATTTTCTCATTTAATTCGTCAGCAACATCAACAACTTATGCAAATTTCCTTCTGCAGATTTCTGATCTTTCTCTTACTCTTTTCAAGGTATTCTTCGGGTACTTGAGCCAGCTTCGACAACACTACTGCTCCGGCTGTTATACATAGGGAAACAAAATTAGTTCTCTTTGTGTTAGACACAACCGTTAGCCACGTTTCATCACTATTTCATCTTTTGTTCTTGTATTTTATTTTTTGAGTGGTAATATTTCTGTAATTTCCTGTTTTCTTTAATATCTTAATTATAATCATTTAATAAAATTGTTTATTTTATTTTTATGCAACCTACATATGTGAAATCCTTACAACTTTTTCATAAGCCACAGATTTTGCACTAACATAACTTTTCATATCAAACGTTTTATAACTACTATGCGAAATCTCATTACACATGTTTTAATTGTGACAAATAAAATGAATTTTTATTTGTGTTTTATCATCTCTTACTACATTTGATTAACATTCATGTATCATGACAAATGATTATGCAATTGCCGTAATTTTTCAAAAGAATTATGTCGTATATAAGTTAAATAATATTGAGGTGAAATTGCTTGTGGATGCATCATGTTACCCGTGGGGAATTTGAATAGTTGCTTCCAAGCTCCACCGCCCCGCTCCAAATTCATAAAATACCCAGAAATCTACTTTCATTTTACATTTTATTTGTTTTATTTCATAAGATAATTTTTTTTTATTTTGTTTTCCTGTTTGTTGATGATGGCATTAAACAGTGAAAATCATTATAATGCATCTATCTATTATACTAAAGCAAAATAAAGGTTGACTATTGACCATGATGTGGCAGCTCTCTTTGGCCAGATAATTGTAAAAATGGGCGCCATTCTCCTTTCTCTCCTTTCTTATTCACTTTCACGAGCGCCTAATTCTCAGTCAATAGCTGTTTCCCTCATTCTCTCTTCTTTCCAAAATCACTTCAAAGAAACCCTAAAACCATTTGTCTGCGGTTCAAGCAACAAAGTTTTCTTTTGTCTTTTGGTTTACATATTCTCCTATCTTAATGCTTTCATTATATTTAATTTTGTAAAAGAGAAACAAGAGAGAGATGGAGCAGATGAGAGACGCAGACGGGAGATGGTCATCTTCTCCGACGACTGGTGTCAGCGATAGGGCTTTCTTAGTAGCCAGCGACGGCGGTGGTTCCAAAGTGGTTGTTGTTGTCATCAGTGTTCAACAAAGGGTGAGATCTGTCTTCCAACGGCTAGGGTTCCGCCATGAATCACTGGCGGCAACGAACATTGATTATTGACATAGTCCAGTCGATATCAATTTCATGCTCTGTGACTCTGAGTTTCCAATTGAAGGTACAATTTCACATTTGAAATTTGGGGGTTTGGGTTATTGCGTCTGGATTGAGGACTGATTGATTTGTTGTTGTGTTTTTAGCTGTCGGTTCAAGATTAAGCATTGTGTTTATCGCGCTGTTATGTAGGTCTATGTTCCTATTTTATTTTAAATGTTTACATTCTTTGTTAATTGATTGTAGATATCAGTGTTTTTTTTTGGGGTTTGTTTGCTATTTTTGTTCAATGGAGTTTCTACTATTGTTAGGGTTTAGGTTTATATGATGTTTTGATTATGTTGACTGTTTGATTATGTTGTGCATGTTCATTTGGATGTCAATACGAAAGAGCTGTTGTTACAGATCATCCTCTTCACTTTGTCTATCCCGAAATCAGATATTATTAGAGCTGTTAGTGATTGAAGACATTGAATGTTTTAGGTTGTTGACGGATGTTGATATTAGCAAAATTGACAGTAATCGTAGGCAAAAGTTGGTCGTGTTGAATCTTTTATTTGAGCATGTTGTTACAACTTCTTATTCGGTTCATTAGGTATGTTTATTATTAGCTTTTAATGGTCTGTTGATGGAATCGGGAGCAATATTTTTTCTCAGAACTCTGAGTTGGCCAGCTTAATGAAATTTTAAGGTGCATAGTCACAATAATAAGTCAATGAGAGTACGGATGTGTATGGTTTTTTTTTTTTTTTTTTGCAGCATTAATTGGATCGGTTCGGTTAAGGTTCAAGATGAAACTATTGCGTTGTACCAGTTTTCGCAAATAAAAAAAATTGCTGGAAAAATTATCTTAAACAACCAATGATTAGTCTATACAAATCCAAACCTGTCAACCGATCTAAAAGAATTTATACCAGCTGAAAAACGTTGGTCTGCATTTTGATGTCTAGGTTCACTAGCCATGCACTTCCGACAATATAGCTAGCTATCTTTCCTAAGAAGGGTCATTAAATCGACTCATGTAAGGTGAGCTTAAGGGCATGAAAACCTGAAAAATATTTAACAAAAAAGTAGAAATTAATACAAAAGATGGTCCCTAACCTGGTAGTAGCTATTGATCTTTATCCAGGTTGTTATTCTCAATCGAAGAATTTTTCGTAACCTAGAGTTCACCACTATTTGATTTGAAAGGGGTCTGGGCTGATGAACCATTAGGGAACTTTCTTGTTCTGATGGTTACACCAGAGAAGGTTTCAGACCCAAACAGGGTCCTGGTTAAATGCGGTCCGGCCCACTGCTCTCTTTGATTGTTTTTTAAGACAAAAGTGCCCTGAACCTTTGAAATCATGTCTTTTTGGCTGCATTAAATCAATTTGATGTACGTTTTTTATGTTTATATGTTTATTTGTGTTTGCCGGTTTTGCACTGGTAATAGTTATTAAAATGACAGAAGCGGCCTGAACCTGAGAAGTCACATTAGATGTACAATTTTTTCGTTTGAGTTTTTGTCGTGTTTCAAGGGGTTAGATTATAAAGGGGACAATGATACACGTATTAATATTATCGCGCCGTTTCGCGGTGTGCTTTTTTTCATTTGTTGGGGGCTGCATCTTGACAATATGCTGGTATATTTTCGTAGTGTGCTTTTTTTCATTTGTTGGGGGCATCAAGGCGCTACCACATTTCTACCAAAGAGGTAATCCTTTCCTGTTTAATTTTTTTATGTGTGAATTAACATTGGATTAGCGAATTGGGGTTTGGATTACGAATTGAGAGTGATACTTGAACCTTTGTATTTTTTCCAAGTTTAAGGTTTTCAAGTTAAAAAATCTTTTTAGTCAAAGAGAAGACGAGATAGAGAGAGAGAGAGAGCGTGAAGGAGATAGGGGTGATCGTAGCTTTACCACAGTTCGTCCACCATCGTTTTTAATCACCCAAAGTTGTAAAGTGACAAAAACTTACCCTTGAGAAAGGTTATCTGGTGCAATTTTTATTACGGTTTTTTAATTGAGATTCGATTAAGTTGGTGTTCAATTTGCAGATTAGACGAGGTATGTATCCGAGCATATATTTGATAAAATTCAGTAGATCAGTAGGGAACGAGGATTATGGGTCAGAAACTCAAGAAATTTGATTTGGATTTTTTTGTTTCGCACTGATTGATTGTTGAATTGAAGGCTTGCTGTTTTATTTTCGAATATGGCAAATAAGAAGTTGAAAAGGATGCCTTTACCTGAATCTTGAGCGGTAAAAGAAGTGAACCATATTTTTTTTATTAGTTAAAATTGTTGCTTATGCCATAATGACAAACTTTGTTTCATATGTTGTTGGATGTTAAATGACAGTGTTTCAAGCAAATCAAATTCATTACGCGCCTTATATTAATGAGTAGTAAAGGATCATGTATTTTTTATTATGATTAGCTGTTTTATTTTCTTTGTTATTATTCAAAGTTGTATATATATGATTATTTTCTTTTTATTATTATTTTATAAATATAGAGCGGCCTATTAGTGTTTAGAAAGAAAGATATATGAAACGCTCTGTGGTTGCAGTGTTATTTCAAAAGAATGAACAAAATCTGCACCGTACTCATCTTTTCCGTTTTCAGGATCTGTCAACAACATTGTCAAACGGGTCTAACCAAATTAGTTGATTGGAAAGTGAGGTATTGAAATTTGGTGTCATGCAGTTCAAGAAATGAATTGAATCCAAATATTCTCTCTGGGAGATCAAAGAATTGTAAACAAAGGTTAGTTGTTTTTCATTTCTTATGTTTTTTTAATTATAAGATATTAGCAATATTGATTGCTTTTTTCTTTCCAAGACACAAAGGAAGCCAGTGAGCTATTTTGTTATTTCTGTTTTGCCATAACACAAAGAAGAAAATAACCAAGTGGGTGATCAAGTCAGAATTAACCCTTTTTAATAAATGTTTTAATTTATCTTTTATAAATTTTATCAATTTATAAAAAATTCTAATCTGATACCATTAAAATGAGTTTAAATTGATGATCATATTGGAATAGGGGTGAGGGTGGTACCGATACCGTATAGAACTGGTACCAAAATTCGTCAAAACTGGGTACCGGTACCGAAATATTCGATACGGTTTGGTACCGTTATTTGAAGGTAAAATTTGGTATTTTACCGGTACCAAAAATGCCATGGTATCGGTACCGAAAATTCGATACGGGAAATTCGGTACCGGTAACCGGTACAAAATGCTCAACCCTATATTGGAATTTATGGTAAAGTTGACCATTGCTTGACCAATTTCTAACTTACTAAAAATTCTCGGGTTAACAAGTGCATTGGTGGTTCGGTTTTTTTGTATTCAAAACTCATTTGACAAGTGTTGATAAAAATGGTTTTTATTATCGCTGTGATTATTAGCCGTGTAATAGTCATATGTTATTATGATAGAGTAGTTGACCAGTTTTTCACCATTTTCTACCTAATTAAATGAATATTTTGGCTTAACATGGGTGGGTTGGGTTTTTTGTGTTCAAATCAATTCAATAAGTGTTGATAAAAATGGTTTTTGTTATCGCTATGGTTATTAGTCGTGTAATAGTCATGAGAGACGAATACGCAAAGTTTAGAGCGAGAAGAAGCACTCGCGAAGAGAGAGAGAGAGAGAGAGAGAGATAAAGATGGAGCTAACACCGCTTCCGGTGTTCCCGGCTGCGCAAGACGATGCTTCTATCTTCGGTATGCCAACAACCCCAAATTTCTTCTCATTTATCACATGAAGATACACACACGCACACAGAGAGAGAGAGAGAGAGAGCGACAGAGAGATGTGAGAGAGATGTCAGCAATTGTGGTGGATGATCTGCGGTGGTAACTGGCTGCCATCTCACGTTCCCAGTGACTTTTTTGCCAGGTGATTCACCCTACATGATCTTCTTTTGTGAAGATCGATGACCAAGGGTTTTGGCGATTACACCTGATAACCATACAATCTTTCATATACCAGAATTGAGTTGAGTAATGCCATCTGAGCCACAGAGAACTATTTAGGTAACCGATTTGAATTCTTTTTTTAAATTAGTTATCTTTTGCAACATTGTTGATCTACATGTGATTGGATAGTTAGGTTACTATGAATCCAAAGCATTCAGATGAAGTTTCATACCAAATTGATTATTTAGGTTTGAATCTAACACATAACAAACTGGCTTTTACTAAACTATACATTATTCTTTACAAGTTATTTGTAAGTACAATGATGCCACCTGTTGATGTTTTTAGAATGAAATAAATGATATTGTTATTTGTATGAATGGGACATGTTATCTGAACTTATTCAGACTCAAACGAGAGTGGAACTGGGAATGAAGAGCTTAATGGCGATGCTGCCCATGAAGATGAAGACTATGACATAGTGACTATTCATTTGACTTGACGGTACTGGTCGCATAATATGGCGGAAAGGTTGGTTAGTTTATCTACACACATTTTATTTGTTCCTGATCTATGTAAGATGTCGGGTTCCATAACACAGTACATACATAAACAAGATTAAAGAAATGCAAAACTGGATGGGAAGCTTCAAGAAGGAAGGGCCGAAATGAACAAATAGGGCATAAGTGGGGTTTTTTTTAGTACAACGGCTGGTGGCGTTTCTCACTTTTTTCTTGTGGAGGACCCGAATCCGAGCTTGCGTCTAATCTATCAACTATTTCTCCACCAAATTCCTATGTCAACGGTCAACACTATTGAATAATATAATTTATTGTAAGACCACCCGTGTAACACACACGGGTACTTGAACCTTTGTATTTTTTCCAAGTTTAAGGTTTTCAAGTTAAAAATTCTTTTTGGTGATTGAGGCTTCATCCGAAAACTGAAGTCAAATAAATGATAACTGGAGGTGGCAATACGAGATTGGTTGGGTAATGTGTTCAACTGATCCAGGTTGAAATGTATTACTTTTACATTCATAAGTCGTGTAACTTAACTTTGGCGGCTAAACTTGAATATAGTAACATAAGTTATCAGATTCAAAAAAGTGGCAATCCAACTTAACTCCTTTACAAAGGCTATAGAATATAGAACTAACAAAAGTAGTGACGATATCTCCATTGCAACACTGAATCTTGTGCTATATCTTTACGCCAAACCGTAAAGGGAATTGGATCTGACGTACCAAATGTTGCAAGTGCTGATGAATATGAATATAAAGATCCCGTTGATTGTTCCGTCTCTAAGAATTAGGGAATTCACTTTAACTCGAAGACGAGTCAGGTTTGGTGAGTTTATTATTTATTTTTCAGTAAAATATTTAATAAGAAAATGTCGGTAAATAGAAACTTTAAATCATCTTTTGAGTGTGTAAATGTGTACGTGTTATAGGTTTTCGTTATGGACCGGGTCAGAATGCTCTATAAGTTAGTTAATTTGAATTAATGTCAAAGTAAGTTTGGAATGCTCATTTAGGTTTGTAATTTTGTATTCAATTGAAGATTGATCAGTACATGTACATCTATGGTGTATAAGTTGTTGTATTTTAGCCTAGGTTAGAAATAATCATATCAAGTGATCTTGAACTTATTGCTTCTACTCCTCACATGTGGCCTGTAAAATTCTGGCCTTTTCAAAAAACACATAAGGTTTTCGGTTCTACTTGATAATCTAACCAATTAATTAGTTATTGGAAAGGCTAAACAAGTGAACTGAACTTTTTTTATGCTAAAATGTCTGGTTGCATTTTAAAGATTTTTTACATGTTTTGACCCGTTAGTAATCAAGTGTGTTGAATACCCTTTGACATATTTCTTTTGCTAGAGGGTGCCCACTGATAAATAGAGATTGGTGAGGGCTCATGGGACTACTGTTGGGATTCCCATGGGGGATGGCACGGCTAACAGTGAAGTTTGCTGAAAGGTTGTTTGCTATCAAGGGTGATTTTGCTTCCCTTCATTTGATTCTTTTTTTTTTTTTGAACGGCAAATTAAGATTACTGACGGACCACTGGAGTATCTTCGTGCCACCAGCAGAACCACCCTTCATTTGATTCTAATTGCTCTTTTTTTTTAAATCCCTATTTAAGTTGATATTAGAATGACCTTATATGCTTTCCTTTGTTACTTAATTATAACAAAGTACTTAAGCATTTGAGATTGCTTATTTTTAAAATCACAGGAGGCACCGCACTGATAAATGGAGTTGGAGCAACAAGACGAGCAGTAATTTGACAACTAAATCTATCAGAGAAGAGGTGCGTTTCAAAGGAGGCAATTTCCAATAGCCGTATGTTTCGCAATGACGATCAACAAAAGCCATGGGCAGTCGCTATCAAAAGTTGGTTTGTACTTGAGACAACCCGTATTCACACATGGTAATTGTATGTAGCTTTATCAAGGGTTAAAAGACGAGATGGAGTCAAGCTACCGATACTTGACAACGATGACAAACCTACGAATAAAACAACTAATGTTGTTTATAGAAAGATCTTTAATAACTTGTGATTTTTTGTTGTATTCATGTATTTCAATTATTTTGTGTACTCTATATCATTTCCGATAATATTTTAACGTATATATAATTAAAAAAATTACGGCAACAATATAAAATAGTTATTTTTCTTATTAGCCACCCGTGTAACACACGGGTACTTAGACTAGTGATTGCATATATGCTAAACTCAACCAGCTAGTATAAAAAAAAGAGTTAAATGCCATTTTAGTCCCTGTGGTTTGAGCCATTTTATCAATTTAGTTCAAAGTTTTCATTTTTCATCTGTGGATCCAAAAAAGTTTCACCGTTACAATTTTAAACCACTGGGTTAACTTCATCTATTATTTCTGTTAATGAGAAGGGCAATTCGATCATTTTTATATGTAATTCTGTTAACTAAAATTGTATAAACATTTATAACTCTCACTCACCACAAGTGGCCTAGTGGTGGAGTGACTTGGGTTCTCCAATGGAGACCCAAGTTCAATTCCCATTAGTGCCACTTTGGTGGTCACCGACACCCGCTTTAAAGCCGGACCGAGGACACTCGAGGTCTTGGGTTCAAAACATGTTTCTTACCCCTCTTTGATGGCTATGGGTATTTGCCGCCAGGGATCCTTGTCGGGTGGTGAACTGTGAAGGGAGATCCCTTCCGCGGTCAGGGGTACCGTGCAACTACCCTTTTTTAAATATGATATATAAGATTTATGCATATAAAAAAGTGTAATTTATACATCTCAATACATAAAATTATTTATGTTGTTACATTTTCATATGTGCATTCGTGGAGCTATGGGAGAAACCTATGAATATGGACATCCTCTTTTAAAGTTTTTTTTTTATATTTAATAAAAAACATTTAAAAATTATCATAAAATCACATGTGACAGATTCTTTGTTGTTTTTACTTTTTAATGGAATTTCACTGTTAAAGTTGGCTGTAAAAGGTGTGTTTAAAATGAGGAATTTAAATTTCTTGAATAAAGTTAGAAAGAATTTACTTAAAAAGGGAATAAAGACAAAGAGTTATGGTCCCATTGTTTTTGTGCATGGCATTAAGAAAAATAAGTGGTCAATAATCCGTTTGGATACTAAGAGATCCCGTTACTTTTAAGCTCCTCGTGGTGGAGGCCCGCTATCACCTTTTTCATATTCTTTAACCACCCTTTTGAGTGATGATTTTATGTTTAAATCCACTAGTTAAACTTACTTACACACGTTGATGTTGTTATCCGTTTTGTTACAAGCTAATGAATCGGATGTTAAACCGAGTGGGTTTGTATCAACCACAAGAAACATGAACAAAAGTGGTCAATTGTGATTGAAATGCACAAATGATATGTTTAGCAAAGTGTAGAACAAATGTACAATTTTCTTTTCATGTAATGTAATGTATAGTCTTCCATTAGTAAGTTAATTTATAATATGTTATATAAGTATTGATTGTGTAAATCCAACAAAAATCGTCCACTGTGAACCCGGTATGTGACAGTCAAAATCGTCACACACTTATATTGTTTACCAGGGTCGTTCCAACATTTTTTGAGGCCCTAAGCGAATTACAAAGTCAGGGCCCTATTGAATTGGTATAAAGGAATTGAGATTGAGATTTGAGACATTGAATAACCATAGTGATGATTTTTCCTAATATTGGCCCGCTCAATCCGCAATTAGTTTCACATTGGTTAGTCAAAAGACGTTGCAAGTAACGAGGGTAGATGTGTTGTGTGCGTGGACAATGCAGACGCCTAGTGTAAATCCTAAATCTTGAGCCTACAAACGTTGTTTAAATGGTAAAAACAAGTCTAATATATGAAATGAAATAAAATTGGAGGCCCTTGTTTTTTGGTGGCCCTAGGCATTTGCCTAAATTGATAAGCCTTACAGGCCGGCCCTATTGTTTACTGAAGATCCAAAAACCAGTCCTCCGGGATGACTAGTGAAGTGAATCTCTGAATAGGAAGAGAACCTACAAAACAATAAACCGTTAGGCTCGTCACAGAGGTGGGAGGGCCACTCTGCGACCACCCTCCAACGTGATGATAAGTATTTGTTTAGAAAGAGAAAGTAGAGAAAGAGAATAAGACCGAATGTCAGAGAAAACGTATTTCAAATATACTTGAGTTTAGGTATTTATACCATTGATTTTGGATGACATCACCCAGACAGTCACAAGTCGACTGATATGCGGTTTGCCCTGGTAGCCGGAGTATCAGATTATCTCTGGCCCGTGTGACTATCTTTTATGGTCTAATCCGGTGCTACTTCTTTATTCTAAATTGTAACATTATCTAAATGTCAGAAGTTGGTCTCATTCCACATGTCTAGTTTATGATGTTTTGAAGTTTGGTGTATATGGGATTTGAAGATCCATATTGACCGGTTATTTAAGGATAACTCAAACGTTTGGAAGTTACCCAAATGTCTTTTTCAAACGGTAACATCTGGCTAGAGGCATACCTTATAATGTTGTATTGTAATATTAAATTAGAAAATAAAGCTACATTTGTTGAAACATGTATTCAAATAGTTATAACTAATTGGTTGTTATATTACCAACTACAATTCCTTATTTCATACGTATAATGTTTAAACTCAAATCTTTTGAAATTTTGAAAGTATTTTAAGTTATTTGTCTTTAAACTTAATTGGGGATCTCAAAACAAAATTTATTGTAGGTGTGACTTGGAAATTGGAATATGTGTTTTTTAATAATTTTTAGTGAGAATAAAAGAATTGTAACTTCTCCAAGTGCCACCTAGAATTTGGAATGATGTAAATTTGTAGAACATGGAGGGGCCACGTCAAATGGCTTTAGGTGCCTTGTTGTCACTGCCAAGCTGTCACATATTGTCCTTAACAAACTTATTTTCACTTTCCACGTTGCAATTGGTGGGTCCCTACAACCTAGTTGCTTCATCGTTTTATACTCGTTTCTCAGGTTGTGCTAAACGTAGCCATCTTTCTTCAGTTTACATGTCGTTCCATGCTCTCAAGTTTTCAGATCACCAACATTTTCATTTTCTTACTGAAAAGTTAAAAAAGACCCCCTTATCTGACGTTTTCAGAGGTCATATAATAAAATATTAGAGAAGTGGAGTACGTTTAGCGAATTATTTTTGTTCTGGCCATATGTAAACGAATTTAGTTAATCATTTCTATTCATTACTATTTGAGCTTAAACATCCACTTGGGCATGAACTCGAGTATAATTTGGGGTTCTTCTAATAACGTATTTAAAGTTGAGCTTCTTGTAGTTGTAGTTGTTGGTTCTCATCATCCATACAAGTGAATTGCAACCACTTATGCTCCAAGAGTTGAAGTAAACTTGAATGTTGAGAAAGTATACTTGCGAAGTATATACCTTTTGCATTTAATGAATACATTGAAGAGCTAAAGGTCAATACAAGATGTAATGATTATATGCCAAAGAAATGTGAACCAAAAACACATGAAAACATTTAAGATGAAAGTTGAACTCTATGGTTCAATACTAAGGTACGGAGTAATTTTAGGATATCAGGAGTAGTGTAGATGTAAAGTTGTAGACACCCGTCTACAGACTACAGTTTGCCGTTTAAAAAAGTTAAAGTAAACCTAAATATTGAAAAAGCATAGTTGCGAGGTATCTTTTGTGTTACGCTCAACAACTTAGTGAATAATCTAGTTGAACTTAAACTAGTGCATATGTTTAATCAAGGTGACCAAACACTTAGACTAGTTGTGCTAGGATAATGCACTACTATTTAAGCAATGTGACACGCAATGTTGCATTTCATCTAGTGGTGACCTTTGTATTATCACGTATTGAATGTGTAATTGGACTTGCATTTAAAATTAAGGGAGGTCAAGTAATAGTACAAGTAGGAGATGTAAAAAATACGTTTGTATAAACGTAAATGAATTCAAAGTATTGAAATGTGATTAAACATGAAATTTACACTAACTCAATAAATGGTTAGTTCACTTTATTATATGTCTATAAAAAATATTACGCGACAAAACATAGGACAATTTTTGTTAAGAGCAAACAAAGGCTCATTGTAGAATAAAAGTTATAAAACATAAAGTATACATACCTTCGCGTGGTTGTTGAATAGTCAATGTAGCATTTCTATAAGGTTTTATGCTTATAAGACATTTTTATACGAATGTAACCTTATATGATGGTAACCCTTATGTTAACTTGTATACGAATGTTCAAATCCTTAATAGTTTCGAAACTATTATGATATAAATATAACTGTCAGCATATAAGAGTACACGGTATGAGAGGCTTGGATGTGGCTCAGAACAAAGGTTGTTAATTATGTGGCGATGTGTGGTTGGTTGTCGTTCGGTTTTATTTTGATACGATTGGTTGTTTTTATTTTAATTGTTTATTTTTTTAAAACCCCCTTCAAGCCCCTTTCATTCCGTGCTTTTTGGGCAAAGCATCTTCTGCTGAAGTGACAACCGCGTGTCGTTTCATGTCCTCCTTTCAAGCATCTCCACTCCGAGTAGTTTAAGTGCTAAACACTAAACGTGTTAAAAATATATTTCAAGTACATGAGATGAAATTAGAACTTAAAAAAATAGATATAATAACATAAAAAAAAACTTTGTTACTATGTATGAAGTCCCTAATTCAAAATATATAAAATGCCGCGTTATCAAAACATGTGAAAACAAGTGATGCCTTGCATGATTTGAAATGGCATGAGTTAGCGTATTATAAAAGGTTTCTTAAAAAAACGGATTAAAATACAAGTTAAATGCTATTTATAAGAAAAGAAAAAAAAAAACAATTGCTAAAGTTTTAATATATAAAATTGGTTACCGTTTCCTGCAATTATCCGTTTCAATATAGAAATGATCACAAATAAAAAAATAAATAATGTTCACAAATAGCCAAGTAGACGTTTTGGACAATTAATAAACACCTCCTTATACTTCTACGTTTTGGCAAATGTTGCACAACTTTGGTTATAGTTGTCTTAAAACACCCTCAACGTATTTAATGTGAAATACAACATCATGCGTTTGTAAAGGTTTGAAGAATCAACAATTACAATACAAATAACGGTTAATAGTTAACTAATCAAAGACATTAACTTTAGATACATAATTATCAACTTTTAAACATTTAAAATTTATTTTTATTGTAAGATATGAATAAATAAAATATTAAAAATCTTATAGGAAAGATCTATATTTTAGAGTTAATTACACAAATGGGTCCTGTGGTTTATACCTAATTTCGCCTTTGGGTATTAACTTTTTATTTTAACAGATTTAGGTTCTATGGTTTCAATTTTGTAACACCTTTGGGTACTAACACCAAAATTAGTTAATTAATGACTAAAATACCCTTACATTTTTTAAGTTTATCAATGTAACACATTTGGGTACTAACACCTAATTTTATTTAAGTTTAAATTGATTTCACAAAATCTATTTATTTTTTTATTTTCATCTTTTTATTATATCTCTTAATTAACATAAAGTCTATTTATTTTTTTTTATTTTCATATTTTTATTAAATTTCTTATTTAACATAAAATCTACTTGTTACACCAGTATTTTTTTTAAATAGATTTTTTAAATAAAATCTACTAGCTATATAGTTTTATGTAAATTAAATTTCTTACTAGTTTTAAATAATGTAAACCTTACTCGTTTTGAATTTTGGATATATATGATTGATAATAATAATAATAATAATAATAATAATAATAATAATAATAATAATAATAATAATAAATATCTTTCATGTAAAAAAATTAAGCCATTTTTAACTCGTTTTTTGTTCATTTACATTTTACTATTTTAGAAAGATATTTAATTTACATAAAATCTACTAGTTGCACCAGTAAAATCTACTAGCTATATAGCTTTATATAAATTAAATATCTATTTTACAAAAAAAACCGAGTTAAAGAAAGGCTTAATTTTTTTTAGTTTTATCTAAAATACCTAGCTATATAGTTTTATGTAAATTAAATATCTTTCTAAAATAGTAAAATGTAAATGAACAAAAAAAAGAGTTAAAAAAGGCTTAATTTTTTTTACATGAAAGTTATTTATTATTATCAATCATTTCAATCCAAAATTGAAAACGAAAATTTAATTTACATAAAACTATATAGCTAGTAGATTTTATTTAAAAAATATTGGTGTAACAAGTAGATTTTATGTTAAATAAGAAATTTAATAAAAATATGAAAATAAAAAAATAAATAGAGTTTATGTTAATTAAGAGATATAATAAAATAATGAAAATAAAAAAATAAATAGATTTTGTAAAATTGATTTAAACTTAAATAAAATTAGGTGTTAGTACCCAAATGTGTTACATTGATAAACTTAAAAAAATGCAAGGGTATTTTAGTCATTAATTAACTAATTTTGGTGTTAGACTCAAAGGTGTTACAAAATTGAAACCATAGAACCTAAACCTGTTAAAAAAAGAAGTTAGTACCCAAAGGCGAAATTATGTATAAACCACAGGACCCATTTGTGTAATTAACTCTATATTTTATCTTTTATAACTGGATTATGATATATCAAAAACAAATACATAACCAAAATAGTATTTTTCTAAATTGTTTTAAGATCACGACCCTGATTGTCACACTATGAGATTTTCTTTTAATGTTTGCATAACTCCATCCTAAAGATTTAATTAGTGACTCGTTTTGTAAACGATGTAGAAGAAGGTAAAAGATTTAAAATACGAAAAACATGAAATCATGATCTAATCATTGAACATATGTTTTTTTAATCACATGTTCTTAACCATAGACACACATGTTTTACCCATGCTTTTGAAATTTTACATCGAGAAAACCAACAATCATTTTCATGTAATACAAACTTAGTCATGCTCATATTGCCGCATAATAGATGAACATCAAAGTGTTAATTCAAAGTCAAATAGCGCACACATATATCGTGTTCGAATGGCTTCTAGTTGAATAAATATGGCGTTTTGGATTTGATCATGACCGGTCATATGTTAAACATGTAATAATTCATAAAAGATAGTAACTTAAATAGTCTGGCCAGACTCATGATCAACCGGTTACGATTTCAAATCTAGTCAAACTCAAACTTCATGTAATACATAAGCTCGTGGTCAAGCCTAAAAAGCTATTCTATACATAAATTTTGTTCACTATCTTAAATACATATTTACCAATGATCTTTTGGCCAAGTGGTCAAGGAGGAGTTGAGAAACTTTGTTTCTGTTGGAGGTCCTGGATTCAAATCCAGACAAGAGGAATTTTAATTCTGACTTGGTGATGCTAAAATACCAACTAATAATCCGGTTAGCGACATCCTAACCGTACACCGTTCAAAAAAAAAAAAAAAAATCTTAAATACATATTTAAGTATTATATTTGTTCTTACGTAATAAATTATGCTTTAAATACATATTTAAGTATTAATTGTTCTCATGTATTGAATTATGCATTAAATACATATTTAAGTATTGAATTATGCATTAAATACATATTTAAGTAATGAATTATGCTTTAAATACATATTTAAGTATTAATTGTTTTTATGTATTGAATTATGCTAAAAATAACTAAAAAACAGATATTACATCATACAAAAAATTTATAGCTATACATAAATAACAAAAAAAAAATAATAAACAAACCAAATATGAGCCGAATTTGAAATCCTACATTAAATCATGCTAAAAATTACAAATATAGATTAAATACATATTTAAGTATTAATTGTTAGGTATTAAATTGAATATGTGACTAAAGTAGAACCTAATATAAGTTGAGGGGTAATACATTAAATTAAAAATCATTTAAAAACCAGCAGGCCAAGTTAACGCCGGTAAACCAGGCCGCCTCAATTTTTCTCTTTCTCTCTCCGCAATTTTAGAAAGAGAAAGTGAATGTGGTGGGTTTTGAGCTGTGCTTAGCTGTCTTCTTCTCTCTCTCTAAATACTCCAAACCCTCATTCACCCCCACATTTTCAAATAATAACAATTCAATCTTCTCAAAACCACCATTTGTTATGTCTCATTTCTCCTTCAGATGAAGACCATTTGTTTAAGTTTAATCTCCCTTCTTCTTCTTTCTCTGCTTGCATTCTCACCTGTCAGCGCTTTATCTTTGTTCGATGACTCCGTCGCCGGCGCCGGCTCCGGCCGCCTCACCGACGGCGAGGTGAAGTACATCCGGCAACGGCAGCTGCTGTACTACCTCGACGAGAACGGCGACAGAGGTGAAAACGTGACGGTGGATCCGTCGCTGGTGTTTGAAAACCCTAGGTTGAGAAATGCTTATATTGCTTTACAAGCATGGAAGCATGCGATACTCTCAGATCCACAAAATCTGACCGTTGATTGGGTTGGATCTGGTGTGTGCAACTACACCGGAGTGTTCTGTGCACCCGCACCGGATAACCGTTCGGAAAGAACCGTTGCCGGAATAGACCTCAACCACGGCGACATTGCTGGATATCTACCGGAGGAGCTCGGTCTGTTAACCGATCTGGCGTTGTTTCACATAAACTCTAACCGGTTTTGCGGTACAATTCCGAAAAAGTTTAAGAACTTGAAGATTCTGTTTGAGCTTGATATCAGCAACAACAGGTTTGCCGGAATATTCCCTCGCGTTGTGCTTAAATTACCTAAATTAAAGTTTTTAGATCTCCGGTTTAATGAGTTTGAAGGTAATGTGCCTAAAGAATTGTTTGATAAAGATTTGGATGCTATTTTTATTAACCACAACCGGTTTAAATTCGAGTTACCGGATAACTTCGGTAATTCGCCGGTTTCGGTTATTGTTTTGGCGAATAATAAGTTTCACGGGTGTCTGCCGGCGAGTATTGGGAACATGTCGGATACTTTGAATGAGATTATTATGATGAATAACGGGTTGAGGTCTTGTATCCCCGATGAGATTGGGTTGTTGGGTAATGTGACGGTGTTTGATGTGAGTTTTAATGAGTTGATGGGGCCGTTGCCGGAGACTATTTCTGGGTTGGTGAGTGTGGAGCAGTTGAATGTTGCCCATAATTATTTGAGTGGGAGTATTCCGGAGAGTGTTTGCCGGTTGCCCCGGTTGGAGAATTTTACCTATTCGGATAATTTCTTTACTGGTGAGCCTCCTGTTTGCTTGAATTTGGCTGCGTTTGATGATCGGAGGAATTGTTTGCCTGGGAGACCTGCTCAGAGGCCGGTTAATCAGTGTCGGATGTTTAAGAGTAAGAAGATACATTGTAGCGCTTTCCGATGTGCTCCGTTTGTTCCGGTGTTGCCTACGCCTCCACCACCGTCTCCGCCTGTTCCGGTGCCTTCTCCGCCTGTTGTTACCCCGTCTCCGCCTGTTTATACCCCACCGTCACCATCCCCTCCACCGCCACCATCGCCTCCACCACCCGTTTACTCGCCTCCACCGCCCCCTCCGTCGCCTCCACCACCTGTTTACTCGCCCCCACCTCCTCCACCATCGCCCCCACCACCCTCGCCACCACCACCCCCTCCACCATCACCCCCACCGCCTTCCCCGCCTCCACCCCCTCCACCATCGCCCCCGCCACCTTCCCCGCCTCCACCGTCTCCTCCGCCACCAGTAATGTCACCGCCTCCCCCACCTCCACCTCCACCTCCACCGCCTCCACCACCACCATCTCCCCCACCACCAGTTATGTCTCCCCCGCCTCCACCACCACCGCCTCCACCATCACCACCAGCTAATCCGCCTTATTGCGTAAGGCCACCACCGCCACCTCCTGTCACACCCTCGCCACCGCCACCGGTCCATTCCCCACCTCCACCACCTCACTCACCGCCTCCGCCTTACATATACTCATCACCGCCACCTCCATCGCCTCATTCGCCACCACCACCTCACTCCCCTCCACCACCACCCCACTCACCTCCCCCACCTCACTCACCGCCTCCACCTTACATATACTCATCGCCTCATTCTCCACCACCACCACCCCATTCACCACCTCCGCCACCCCATTCCCCACCTCCGCCAGCCCCCATTTGTATAGAACCACCACCGCCACCACCTCCGTGCATTGAATACACACCACCACCATCACCAACCCCATCACCCCCACCGCCTCCACTAGTCTATTACTCCCCACCGCCGCCAGTCCACCATCCTCCACCCCCACCAGCAATAACATACAACAGCCCACCACCTCCGGCACCCGTATACGAGGGCCCCCTACCGCCCGTATTCGGGGTATCATATCAATCTCCTCCACCACCACCCTTCTATTGATTCTTTCAATACAATTCTCCTACTCAAAGTTGAAACAAGCCCTACAATTAATTAACACCACCAATTGTCAGTCAAAACTTCCATCACTATGTGGTGATGAATAAACATCAAGATTAGATTTTTGTGGGCAACATTTGAAAGATGATTGGAAAATAGGGATAAGGAGGATTTGTGAAAATAAAATTGCAGGGAAAATTGTAGGTTGCAGAGAAGTTTTTAATGTATAGACATCATTATCATCATCATCAGTTTGTTCTTGGTTTTTCTGGGATTTTATTGTTATTATCATATTTTTGTTTTCAAATTTTATAGTATAATCATCAACATATTTACTTGTATTAATTAATTATTATCATCATTATCATGTTCTTCTGCCTTTAGATCATTCTTCTGCCTTTTCTCTTCTTCCATTTTGTGTTTGTGTTGACTTAAAACTGTTGATGTTTGACTAAACATGCTAATTGATTTGATTTGATTGGTGATGTTTTGATGAAAAGTACCAAATTTGAATTGTGAAGACTAACTAACAACAACCACTATTTAAAACTAAAGGAGTAAAATATTAAATATCCACATGATTGATTATTGGTTTGTGGAATTTTGAGGTGATTTATGTCAATTAGTCAACTTTGCTTTTGATATGGTCCATACTCCATTTAGTCAACTTTTTTCTTGCATTTTGTCTTGAATTATTTTTGTGACATTGAAGTCTTATTTGGAGCTTGCAATGTTCTATACTAATCCAAAAATTATTTAGTTGGAGGTGTTTTTGTCAAATTTTCTTTTAAATTAGAACAACAAACACATTAAAGGCTTAGCGGCTTAAACGATCGTCTAGGTCAAAAGAACCGATTGGTAACACAACAATGGCTTGGTTTAATGAGTTAGCGAGGCCGGTCTAGTCTGGTTTAAAAAAAATGATTTTTGTTGTTTTGACGGTTTAGAAGTTTGGTTGTTGGGTTGTATACACCGTTGTTTTATATACATTTGACCCAAAGATATAAATTATAATGGGTTAAAAATAGCATAAGAGATCAACTGATTTAACCATGTGATAGATAGTATATAGGAAAAATTACTCTCTTTTGTCTTTATACCGCTTTTCAGGCGGTGTCCTTTACTAGGTATTTTATTGCAAGTTTAGTCTTTTACACCTAACCCACTTAAAAAACCCTGTTAATTGTTGGGTGTAAAGGACTAAACTTGCAACAAAATACCTAAATAAAGGACTAAACCTGCAACAAAATACCTAGTAAAGGACACCGTCTATCAACAATTAACAGGGTTTTTTAATTAGGTTGGATGTAAAGGACTAAACTTGCAACAAAATACCTAGTAAAGGACACCGCCTAAAAAGTGGTATAAAGCTTAAGAACAAAACTTGTAATTTTTCCTAGTATATAATTATACATTGTTCCTTTTAGTGTTAAGATGTTAAAAATGAGTTTTATGTCTTTTTAATCAACTGTGAGTTTAAAACTTACTATCCACAATGGTGTTCATTTTAGATGTTTCAAATGAAGGTTAAAAGACCTAAAGCCTATATCGTCAAATTAAACGACAAAAAAATCGTAATAACATATGTTACATATCCATCATCCTTCGCATTATAATAACTAAAACAACATGATGTTGTCTTTTACGACTACTACATTTATTTACGCAAACATGCAAGGAAGGACCATAAGAGACCATCTCTCTTCATTTACCACGACTAATGGCGGTTTTCATGCACTAACATGACTAGAGCCTTACTCGTCATGATCATGACCGTGACCACAACCACATGATACAATTTAATTGCCTTGTGCCCTTTTAGATGTAAACAAGAGAGAAACTTTCAAAGATATTAAATTGCAACCTTTTTTCAATTATAAAAATATGCAAGTAATAATTAGACATATTATTACTGACTTAAACGTTGACGCTAGAAGACACATAGAAGAAGATTGATGGGAATGAAAATGACAAAGTATGAATAATTTCCTCTTAGTTATTATACATGTAGCACTAATTTAATATATTTTTAATTTAATGTTCTGATTATGAGAAGGACATATGATGGGCCAAAATGCATCATCTTTTGCTTTGAAATATGAAGCAAGGACAGGAGAATGGGTCTTCTTTCCTAAGCATATGTTATGCTTCCCATCTAGAATTTCAATCTTGAAAAATGGAGAAAACAATGAAAGAAATAAAATATTTATGCATATGTTATTTTTCCACTCTTAAAATCCAAATTTCAAAATGGAAAAATATATTTATATAGCATTTTATACTTTAAGTTTGTGAACCAATTTTAAAGAGACAAAAACTAAAAAAAAACATATAACACATATACTATTCTTTTAAATATGATATAGAGATGAAAGGTGAGGTTCGGCTAGAAAGTCCATTTTTCCTAGAAAGTGTACAAAGTCATAAAACACCACAATTTCAGCTATAAAACACACTCAAAATCCACAAATAACAGAGTGAAGATCACTAAAACATAATATCAAAATCCTACCAATACATAAAAACTTCAAACACACTATCATATAACTATGAATATAAAACACAACATAATAATCAACATAAAACACACTAATGTTATTCATTCGACATTGAAAACATTATCATCCAAAACACAACAGAAAACCCACAAATATGGCGTTTTAGTAATCTCCACTTTGTTGTTTGTGGATTTTGAGTGTGTTTTACGGTTGACATTATGGTGTTTTATGACTTTTTACACTTTGTAGAAAAAAAGAACTTTGCAACTAACTCCCACCCAGAGATGAATATATGACTATATAACCGTCTCTCTTTTACTCTCCTATTATACATGCACGACACTGTGCAAATGTTTATGACTTTATGTAGTTCACATAATTCTCTATACAACATTGGTTTTAGTTCTTATGATTCTCTACACAAAATTTATTTTGTAATGAACGTCCAGTTCTCTCTCTCTATATATATATAAAGTATATCGTACAATATGCTTTAACGTATGACGCGTACGCGATGGTAAAATCGCACGTTATGTTACAAAAAATGAAAAGCGCATGTTTTCAAAAAACTGAAAATCGAACAGGCTTGTGAAAGTCGCATGTAAAGTCATGTTAAGTCGCATGTTAAGGCTTATGAAGTCGCATGTTAACATGAAAATCGCATGTAATCAAAGAAAATGAAATTCGCATGTTGAAAACCATATTTCATATGTTGATACTGAATCGCGTACGCGTCGTACGATAAAGCATTTTGTACACACTCTCTCTATATATTATCCTTTTATTTTTTATTTCCCAATGAGATATATAGGCTCATTGTGCTATCATTTATCTTGAAGCACACGACTTTGCCTACTATTTTTATTTTTGTCAAAATAAAAGTACACTCCATTCATTGTTTTTTCCCACTTCTTTTCTTTTATTGTCGGTTATTTATTTCAATATGATGAAAGTTTTTCATCAACAAAATCATAACGTTTTCTCTGTGTGGTGGTCATGATAGATAATACAATTTCAGACTGTTTCTTCTTTGTTTTCACACTTACAAGTTAATTCAAGGGTAAAACTTTTTTAAAAATGACTAAGCTTAATACCCTGCCAATACAGGATTTGGATGGACGGAGCGTTACTAGATCTCACATGACGGCGTTGATGATAACGCTATTTAGATTAGGGATGTTTAACAAATCGAGTTTCAAATATTCTAATCAATCAAATTGTTCGAATTTTATATATTTTTAGGTGGATTCGCAATTCGATTACTGAAGTCGTATCTAGGATTTCGAATACAAATCAAATTTCGAGTTATTCGATTATGATCCAAACATTATATAAAAATATTCAAAGTGGTAACATTTAAGTTAAAAGTTTAAAGCAAGTGGCAAGAAGATTATAAACTAGCAAGAGGCATATGACTTTGCCTTTTGTTATTCATATTGTTTCTGAAAATAAAAGTACACTCTAGTGACGGATCTTGAAAACCCTTATAGGGGCAACGTTTTAAAGAAAAACGGTAACGAAATAGAAACAACGTCAAAATTTACATTGCCGTCGAAGCGTTAAGGGACAACGTAGGTTACCCCTTATTAAGAGATACATCCGCCCCTGGTACACTCTATTCATTGGTTTGTTATCATATTATTTTTACTTGCATTACCTTAATGTTACTTTTTTTTGTGTTAAGTTTTAATACCGACATAATATAGATGAGAAGCATAATTTTGATAAATGGACCCGTTTGATCGAACTCACATGGGCTAGCAAACTCTATATTAATGAAGAACTAATAATTTTAATTGAGTGGTTTATAAAACATTGGTACAACCACTATTTATTTATTTATATGTGGAAGTGAGAGTGTGGGAGTAGGTCATGCCAATCAAGTGATCACCCACTTGTATTAATACTCAAATGGATCTTCTTCACTTGCACTAACCAAATCTCCAGGACTTCCATATTCTACCTTCCATCCATAAAAAAACAATTATAAATTGTTTATTAATGCATGATAATCACATACCTAATGAATAATTATGTCATTTTAATACTCGTTAGGTGCATATATAATTATCTCGTTAGGTGCATATATAATTATCTTTATCAAATACATATATTCTATACAACTTACTAATCCAACTTTTTTTTTTTGTGAACGACAAATTTGGATCACTAACGGACCACTGGAGTATTATCGTGCCACCAGCGGAACCACTTGATCAGGAGAAAACCCAATAAATCTGGGAGAAAACCCCTTGTGAGAATCGAACCGAGGACCTAATGGTCCATAAGCCTTATCACACCTCTAAGATGCCACTAATCCAACTAAAAGCTATAACTCACACTTAAAGCTCCACCTAGTGTAAACAAGCTAAACTCAAGTTCGACTAAGCTAGAGCTCAACTCTTTTAACTCAGGAGAGATTAAACTTGTTTTGAGTCTACTTTGGCCCATTAGTAATTTATACGCTTGAGTTTGACTCGTTTATTATTTTAATATATTTTATCATATAATACTATATTTATGTAAAATATAAGCCCGTTTAGGTTCATGAGTCTAAACAGGGTCCATGAACGAAGCTCGAACTTGAGCTCCGGCTTACGCTGAATTTCGACAATCTTGAGTAGCTCACGAACAACTCGTTTATTTTGCTGGCAAGTCAACTAAATTACAAAACACACCCATACTATGTAAGTTTTTTAACATGTGTTTTGTGGAGAAAACCGTCTTGAATTTGTCATAAACTAAGTGCTCTAACACAAGTTCATAAACCATGCTCTTAGTTTGTAATACACATACACCAGCATTCTTCATAACTAGTATATTAGTTTGTGTTAGCCATCCTTAGTTCAAGACCCAATAACTTGGGCTTATAATTTTTTGAATATTTGAAAAGTAAATCAGTGGATTTACACTTGGGCCTAACATAATAGAAGCAAGATTTTAGAAAAAAAATAATTTCAAGAAAGAAACTTCTAATTTGGGACTAACGTAATTCTTTTGCAAAGACGTTTTAACCTTTTAACAATGTAAGTGGATAACTAGCCCAAAATTGTCCGTTTTCGTAGGCATTTTCCTTTTTTTAAACAAATGTTGCTCCTACTCGACTTTATACCATTTATTCTAACGCCCCCCCCCCCCCAGCTCGGGTTTGAACCTGGAAACTCCTCACTATAAGGTATGTGTCTCTACCAAATGGGTTAATGACAAGTTTTTGTATTTGTCCAAACCAAAATTATGCAAAATCCTTCAAAATGTGTATTAAACGAGTTTGGACATCTAACGGCATTCATTCATCAATCTTAATTTTCAACTTTGTGATTACCTTATCATATACACAATTCAACTTTGTGATTACCTTATCATATACACAATTAGCACTCTTAAGTGTATGGATTAAGCAAAAAGTTCTATATTAGAAGTACTCAGTATAATATTTTAGGAAAAACTAGAAATTACACAATTATGTGAAACCAACTACATACTCATACATCGTTTTCGTGTAAAAAAAAGCCATTTTTTTTTTGGAAAAAAGGACGCAACTATGTAAAAAGACCATGCAGTGATGTGATTTTATGGTTGAATATATTATGTACATATAAAATTATGATATAGTTATGTGGATGGCGTCATATGCCTAACTTATAAACGTGGTCAACGCTAACCCATTAGACACTTTAATGTCGGGTAAGGGGCGTTTTTGGCACTTTAATATCGGGTGCTTCACCCCGGATTGACGTTTTGGTGGGCGTTGCCCGTTTGGCGTGGCAATAGTGCTTGGCGTGGGGCGCTGGTCTCATCTGGGGTGACGTGTTTGGCAATGGTTGGCTAGGTGTTGATGACCGTTTGGCTAGCCCCTTCCACAACGCCGGCCTGGCCACGCCCCTTCTACATCCCACTTTTTTGGGTGTGGACTGGTGGAGCCCACACCTGCCACTTGTCGAGCAATGCTTCCAACCCAAGCCCCTCCACACCCCATAGTCTAAGAGCATTCACATCCCTTCGAATCTACCCTATAATTACACTAGAAACAACTACATTCTCCCTCATTACAATTAAATAAATTTTTTATACTTTTATCATTATCTTTTCCATCTCCTCCACTCATTACCACTTTCAAAATATATTAAAAATTTATAAAGGTGAAAACACATATTCTTAGGGCTGTAAACGAACCAAACGTTCGCCGAACAGTTCGTGAACCGTATGTGTTCGTTCGTTTATTAAACAGACGAACACGAACAAGAAATTTCATTCGTTTAGTTAAATGAACAAACATGAACAAAGTTCGCGTTCGTTCATTTATGTTCGTGAACGTTCGGTAACGTGTTCGTTTGTATTCGATAGTTCATTAGTGTTTTATTTTTATATATTATTTAAATATTACAAGATCTCGACAAGTAAAATATTTAATAAGCGTTAGTGTCTTATATGATCTATTCATGAACGCGTGTTTGTGTTTGTTTATTTCCATTTGTATTCATTCAACGTTCGTTTTCGTTGGTTATCTAACATTAACAAACAAACACAAACGAACATGAACAAGTTTATTTCCTTAACAAACGAACACGAACATAAAATCTCGTTCGGTGAGCGTTCATGAACCGTTCGTGAATACATATATTCTTTAACAAACGAACACGAACAAGGTCTTGTTCGTGTTCGTTCAGTTCGTTTGCAGCCCTACATATTCTCTTCGAAAACACCAAACCCACCTAATAAGAATACCGAAAAACATTGTCACATCGTCAACACATTTTTATCTGCTAACCATTCATTCTCTCTCTCTACATATGTATGTTTGTATATATATATATATATATATATATATATATATATATATATACTAACACTAATTGGGTGCCCGCGTGATGCGGTAGGGGCGACACTTTGCATTACGTCACTCGTTTCTGTTAGTTTCTTATTCGTATAATATTTATGGTAGCATTATTGTGGTGGATATATGTCATAAATGTTACACATGTCTAGTAATTATTAAATTTAGAATTATCAAGTAATCTAAATTATCTAGTAATTCAACCATTGATCCCTAAAAATTGCAACACAATCTAGTATGTATCTAGTCAAATAGAAAACTTATTTTAACAAACTATTCTGATCTATAAGAGTAAAAACTTATTATCACTCACTTATCTATAAGAGACTAAGAGTATATAGTTTGAATTTATTATCCCTCAAAATTGCAACACAGTCTAGTATGTCACAACCTCAATTTCCACATATAGAGTACTACCGTATGGCGTGTGACCCACCATTCATATTGAACATTTAATATAAGTAAAATAAAACCATCACCAATATGATTAGTGAAATAATACTTAAGTCTAAAACATAGTAAATAATTAAAGTTCAAAACGTTGTTAAATATTTAGCGGAAGCATTAAGTACATTAAATCCATAAGATAGTTTTAAAACATAAGTTTCCAAGACAGGAATCCAATAATGGATTCTAGACGACCACTACACCCCTCCAGGCAATAGCTCCAGCGCAGCATCTACGGACCTGCAAGCATGCAGTAGTATGTCAACATAAAGTTGGCGAGTTCACGGTTTTCGAAAAGGTTTTTTCGTTTTATCCCAAAAAAATTAATTTATAAAGTTACCATGTTATCAAAACATGCCATGGGGAGCTACCCCATATGTGAGCAACTAAACTGTGGAGTACTGAAACTTTGACGTAATTGTTGATTTTGCCCTTGGTCAATGTCTACCATCATTGACCAGATTTCCAGATAAAAGTTCACTCCCATCCTCCCAGGCACGGTGTGAGGTTGTCAAACCTAATAGCGCTATCAACTAATATCCCGTTCGCCCAACCGGCGATTAATCGGTATAAATGTAAAGGGACTTTCATGGTAGAGTTTCTTTTGGTATCCAAGACATGAATCATGAGTATTGTTGAATTTGCTATACCGTTACCTCGGTATATGAGGTTCCCAAACCACCAGGAATACATGCTTTTAGTTTTGGTGTGAACTCACCTTTGATTGTGTAGCAATCCTCAAGAAAACCGACACCCTTGATAATTTTTCGGACACTCTAAAAATATTTAAAATATCCCAATATGTCTTTAATATACCCCGTATGTGAAAACCGAGCCCGAAATATAACGTAACATTTAAAAATAAATAAAAACAAGAAATATTAAGTTGAGGCGGGCCGCGTAGGACCCCACCCCAACCTTACGCGGGCGGTATCAAGGTTAGACCTGATTTCATTTGATTTCTTAAGTTCAGGCGGGCTGCGTAAGATCCCCCATTAGTTTACGCGGGCCGCGAGAGTCCTAAATTGTGGCACAGCCCGGTGTTGACACGTGTCGTAACGCGTGTTGAACCTAGTGATGATCCGGATCACCTATGAACCTATTCCCTTACTACGCGGGCCGCGTAAGCCTAGGCTTACCTTTACGCGGGCCACGAGAGACTTGAATTACAGCCCTATAAATTGGGAGCTCGGGCTTCAGTCCCAAATCGTTCAATCTCTTTCTCTCTCAACGAATTTCTGAAGAAATAATATAATTTCCGGGTATTATATCCCCTAAATAGCGAGGTTCTGCTACGATTTAAGTATTATAACCCCTGGAGACGTATTAGATACTCTGCCCGATTGATCTAGGGTTCCGTAACGGCTGTCGTGGTTCTGCCCGACGTAGTCGTTGGAATGCCGTCTCGGGGAGGGTATTACTAATGTTAAAATGGGTTATTATACTAACACACGTGCATTTGTATAATTTATAGATTATTCCCAGGAAATCCTTACTGAAAACCCTAAGACAGCAATGTGAGTTGATCCACTTTTTGTAAACCTTTTGTTAATTGTTTTTACAAAACCTTAAATACCTTTCCATGCGAATAACAGTTATTGAGTATTTGTAAGAATACAATTATCGTGGGTATGTTGGGGTTTTGTATACAAAATTTGTTACCACTTGGTCAAGGAGTAACATTTCCACAAGTCAGGTCTGACAGTACCAACGGGTAATAATTGATATAACTTGGAAACAAATGTAATTGCGAGATCGCCCTCAATACTGTACACTGTGAAATGATTTTACTTAAATTTGATTAAACTGGGATTCAATCACCAGTATTTCCCACTGACAAAATGTTTTTAAAACGCGTTTCAGGTAACAATAGGTGAAAGCCTAATAGAAGCCAGCTGGACAGCACTGAAGGCTTGGAAAAGTGGCAATAAAGTTACCTAAGAATAAAATAGATGTTTTGTTAAATAAAATAGGATTTATTCCTATAAAAGTGTGTATACTGAAAACTTGGGTTTTACCCACGTGTTTAATATTATAAAATGTGGTGGTTTACTCTGATAACATATTTCCTAACTACGGTCCTGATGAAAATTTCCGCTGCCAAATTGGATAACATGATACCACCGAAACTGGCTCGTGGCCGCCCGTTCCCGGGGATTAGGGATCGGGGGTTGCGACAGAAGGTGGTATTAGAGCTATGCCACTGATTCAACCACAGAAGTGTTCTGCTGACATCAAAATTCGAAGTGTTAGGAAATAAATTACGAAAATACGTGCATAATTGTATTTTCTTGTTATGTGTTATCTGACTATTTGTTAGTTTACAGTATGAGCGACCAAGGACCATCTGACGCGTATCGTCAATTGTCTGGTTCTCCTAGAAGCGAAGGCACCTCCTCTTCTCAGCCTGCCCTCTCGGGGTACTCTGCTGATACGGAAGAAGGAATCTTTGTGTTTAAGGCTCAATCTGAAGAGCCATTTCCTCAAGAGGGGATGGTTCAGTAGGGGAGCACACGAGCGTAGGAAACGTATGAAAAAGTTACAGGAACAGCGAGTGTTAGCCGCAGCGAAAAGAGAAACCGATGCCTATGCCCAGGATATGCTTAATAGGGGTATAGCCAATATCCATATTTTAGCAACCACTGCAGCTGACCCAAACCTGGAGCAAATGCTAGCACCCCAACCACAACCACCAATTCCTGATCAACCCATGGAAATAGAAAACCTTGGAAATCCAGTAGAAATGCATGATTTTAGCCCGGAAGAGATACCTAGGGTACCTGCACCAAATCCCCTAGACCTAAATTACGACCCATGGTGGGACGACGACAGGGATTATGCGCAACATTACCCTATCCATGAAGATTTGCCCATGCCAAATCTAGGAGCCTACCCAGGGTTAGATACTCTAGATCCCTATTTCGATAACGATGCATACATTAGAGAGATTTTAGAGGACCCTTACCCATACCAGGCCCCGTATTAGGAACCCGCACCCCAGATTCCGAACCCAGTTCTAGAACCTGCACCCCCAATGAGTGTAGAAAACGTACAAGAACTTAGGACTTTTGGTGAGGAAATTTTAGAAACGGTGAGAGAATGAGACAGGTAGGAGAGCGTCTCGTATGGAAATACGACGAGCGCAATATGGATTTTTGGATGAATCCATATCCATGAATGTGATGGTGGAAACGGTAGTAATAATAATAATATAATAATAATAATATATGTGTGTATGTGTTAGAAAAAAAACTACGGATGCATATTACTAGTATTGTAATTTTACATTTCAGTCGGTATTGTAATTTTAATTTCAGTACTGGTGTGTAATAGACGCATACTATAAGAAAGAGTAAAAGTCGCAATGCTCGACGTTTTTTGATCAACCTGTGTGTTGTGTGATTGGTTGTATTAAATATTACTTGTGATATTAATAAGTGGCAATTGTTTAAAATTCAGATGGACAACGAAGTGAATCAGGAAAACCAGAATGATAACATTCAGAACGACAACCACTCGAATAATGATAATCTGAATAATGAGAATCCGAACAATAACAATGGAAATCAAATGGATAATAGTGCCGTTCAACACATAGTGGCACAAGGAATTATAGATGCAATGCCATTTATTATTCAAACAGTTCAAGAAGCGAATAATAAGAGTAAGCATAGCAGTAAGCGACCAAGTGAACCAGAGCACAACGTGAATAATGGACCCGTACTTCAGGTGCCCATTCCCAAAAGACGAAGAACCATGCCATATGGTTGTTCTTACAAAGAATTCTGGTCCTGCAAACCAATAGAATTCTCAGGCAATGAAGGACCTATTACAGCTCTACGCTGGATAGAGAAAACTGAAGCTGTTTTGAAAATAAGCAAATGTGCTGAAGAAGACAAGATAATGTTTGCTTCGAATCTGTTAAAGAACTCAGCCCTAGAATGGTGGAACACTATCCTCCAGTCAAAGGGAAGTGATAGGATATACAACATGGAATGGGAGGAGTTTAAAAACATGGTAGAAAGGAAATTCTGCCCTCCCAATGAAAAGGAACAGATAGCTAATAAGTTTCTGAACTTTAGAATGACCGGAGTAGATAGTAAGGGGTATACTACTACATTCTTTGAATACGTTAGGATAGTACCAACCCTTGCATCACCTGAACCTGTATTAATCTCCCGATACATCTGGGGATTAATTGGAGAAATTAGGCATGTATTCAAGGTAGCTAGACCCCAAACCATAGAAGAAGCTGTAGAACTAGCCATACCTTGACTGATGAACTGGTATGAACTAGAGAAGAAGATCAGAGGAGAAACCTAACCCAAAGGCTTACCCAAGAATTCCGTTCTGGGAATTCCAACCGTAGGAATGTAGGATCTACCTCTGCACCATACTGCAGGATTTGCAAGAAGAAGCATTCTGGAAAATGCTCTACTCACTGCAATTACTGCAAGGCACCAGGACACAAGGAAGAAGATTGCAGGAGGAAAACCAGTAACGGATTGTGCTTCAACTGTGGAGAAAAAGGTCATATCAAGCCAAACTGTCCGAAGTTAGCTCCAACTGCAAACAACAAGAACACTAAAAATGCTAGAGCATTTGTTCTAACTGCAGATGAAGCCAAGATGATTCCGGACGTCATAGCTGGTACGTTCTTAGTTAATGATATTTTTGCTAAAGTATTATTTGACTCTGGTGCAAACCAAAGTTTTATTAATACTTCATTTTGCAAACTTCTAAATCAATCATTAACTAAACTACCACAAGAATGTCTAGTAGAGACCGCAAATGGAAAAGCCGTTAGAATTTCTGAAATCTTGCAGGGAGCAAGAATAGAAATTTTTAATCAAAAATTTATTGCAAACCTCTACCCAATGGATCTGGC
The DNA here is from genome assembly GCF_002127325.2 of Helianthus annuus. Classification (NCBI taxonomy): domain Eukaryota; kingdom Viridiplantae; phylum Streptophyta; class Magnoliopsida; order Asterales; family Asteraceae; genus Helianthus; species Helianthus annuus. Next base: position 3,109,195 of record NC_035444.2, read on the forward strand.
AGGATTTGATGTCGTGTTAGGAATGAATTGGTTAATAGCCAATAAAGCCAACATTTTGTGTGATCAAAAGACAATTCAAGTAAATTCACCAAATGGTGAAAAGATCACAATTAAAGGAGATAAGCCACCTAGATCCACTAGATTCATCTCTGTGATGAAAACTGCAAGTTATATAAGAAAAGGGTCTATAGTGTATTTGATTTCAATAATCACTAACACTAAAGGAAAAGAACTAAAAGACATTCCAGTAGTGTCCCAGTTTTCAAATGTCTTTCCAGAGGAATTGCCAGGACTGTCGCCAGACAGGGAAGTTGAATTCAGAATCCAGCTGCTACCAGGGACAGCACCAATTGCCAAAGCACCTTACCGTTTGGCAGCTGTCGAAATGCAGGAATTGAAGAAACAATTAGACGAATTATTGGTGAAAGGATTCATACAGCCAAGCTCATCGCCGTGGGGAGCACCGATACTGTTTGTCAAAAAGAAGGACGGATCAATGCGTTTGTGCATTGATTACCGTGAATTGAACAAGGTCATGATTAAGAACCGATATCCATTACCAAGGATCGATGATCTGTTCGATCAACTCCAAGGAGCTCGATTTTTTTCTAAAATCGATTTAAGATCAGGATATCATCAATTAAAGGTACAGGAAGAGGACATTCCTAAAACCGCATTCAGAACAAGGTATGGTCATTATGAAATTACTGTCATGCCATTTGGTTTAACCAATGCCCCAGCCGCATTTATGGACATGATGAACCGAATATGTAAGCCATATTTGGATAAATTCATAATTGTCTTCATAGATGATATTCTAATTTACTCTAAGAGTAAAGAGGATCATGCAAAGCACTTGCACTTACTTTTAAGTCTATTAAGAAAGGAAAAGCTTTACGCAAAATTTTCAAAGTGCGAGTTTTGGTTAGAGCAGGTACAGTTTCTTGGACATTTAGTTAACCATGAAGGAATTCATGTGGATCCAACAAAGATCGAGGCAATTACCCAATGGAAAACCCCCGAGTCACCAACCGAGGTTAGAAGTTTCTTAGGATTGGCCGGTTATTATAAAAGATTTATCCGAGATTTTTCTAGAATAGCCATTCCTTTGACTAAGTTAACCTGTAAATCCATTAAGTTTGAATGGGGACCAAAACAAGAGGAAGCTTTTAGAATCCTTAAGCAAAGATTGACACATGCACCTATACTAGCATTACCAAAAGGAACTGAAGACTTTGTAGTCTTTTGTGACGCTTCTAAGTTAGGTTATGGATGTGTATTAATGCAACGTGAAAAGGTTATAGCTTACGCCTCTAGACAGCTTAAGAATCATGAAGAAAAATATTCATCCCATGATTTCGAATTAGGAGCCATAATTTTTGCCCTTAAGATTTGGAGACATTATCTTTATGGTAGTAAGTTTACCGTATTTACAGATCATAAAAGTTTAAGTTATGTTTTCGGGCAAAAAGAGTTGAATATGAGACAAAGACGTTGGATGGAATTTCTTAGTGATTATGATTGTGATATTCAGTATCATGCAGGAAAGGCCAATGTAGTGGCTGATGCTTTAAGTAGAAAGTATCACGAAAAGCCAAAAAGGGTACGTTCTCTTAAATTAAATCTACAAGTAGATTTAAATAATCAGATTAGAAAAGCACAAGAATCAGTAATCAAGGAAGATACTGAAAAATTAAAAGGAATGATTAAGGAATTAGAACGAGGAACCGATGGAATTTGAAGATTCCATAAAAAGAGAATTTGGATACCTAAATTAGGAAATTTACGTCACCGTATATTAGAAGAAGCCCATAAGTCTAAATATACGATGCATCCAGGAAGTGATAAGATGTACCAGGATTTAAGAAAAAATTTCTGGTGGATAGGAATGAAAAAGGATATAGCACCTGTCACACCCCGATTTCCACGTGTCTCACCGGTGGGCCCGGTGGGGGATTACCGTGACGATGTTGGCAACAATACAGTCAAACCACACAATTATATAATGCACAGCAGAAGCTTAAGATAAATATATAAACTTCAACCTCTGGTTGTAATATCAAATGTATTACAGAAGTTGAATAAATCCACAGCGGATCAAAAATATTAAATATTGTTCATTCAGATGCAGCATCGAGTTTGCGAGACTATGTATGATGCTTAGGAAGCTAATACCAGCCCATTTCGTTCAGTACCTGCACTTAATCTTTTTGGGGAAAATACGTCAATTTACACTGGTAAATACATTCAACTGACACATTTGAAAATGTTTATTAAAATTGATTTGAATGCACAAGGCACAAACTCTTTTATAACTTGGGAAAATTATTAAAATCTTGTGAACGTTTTACATGTTCTCTTATGCGTTCAGTAGCCCGGGTCGTGCCGGGTTAAAGATTTATAGACACACCACATTGCGTAAAACCGTAGTATAAAAACCAACGGCTACATCTTTTAATTTAATGTCGACAATATATACCGGGTGTACGCCTACACCGGGATGTCGATGGTCGTGGCCATTTCGTAAAATGATGCCAAGGATATCCGGGACAACGGTCATTAAACCCCCCAAAGGCTTATAAGAAACAAAACTGTTTAAATGAGCCGATCATATTATTTAATTAACCACCTAAGCGATGGAAGAATACAATGCTCAATCAAGCGGTATTAATATACCGTAACCCAAGCCCATATAGGGGAAATAAGTTAAAGTATTTACCTTTGCAAGTATATTTCCTTAATTTGGATTAAATCACCGATAGCTTTTACTGGGGCTCCTAATCTGGAACGAAGGTTTTAATTAACCTCTTAGAATCCTAACGAGTCTTTATAATGGCCGTAGCCTAGACCGGTTGGTTCCGATATGTATAGATATGGTTTAATCGCGTGAAAGGCGAAAACCGAGAATGGAATGTGATTCTGCCCCAAACGAGTTCAGAGACTTGTTTTATATGGGTTCAAGGTTCACACTCTGGATTTTGGGGTTCAAATAATATAATTTGACCCGTATCGGCTAATTTATGAAAACTAGTTTCATAAGCCGAACCGTGCGCGCGATAGGCGAAACGGTTAACCATGAGAGTCGTACGCTTATTTCCTAAGTCAATATGCCTTAAATGGGTTGTGGTATCAGTAGGATACCTCCCGTGACGCCCGTAACGAGTTTAAGTTAATATTATGCCCCGTAGGGGCTTTTCGGTCATTTAAAGACTTTTAAAGAGCTTTTCGAGTTCTACAGGAAATCTGAGTTTCCCGAACAGCTTATAAAGCTTAAAATACTTTATTTATTATTTAAAACCAGTAGCAACTGGAATCGGGTCAAAAGACCTTGTAGAACTCATGTTTTGGCCGAAAAGGGCATATTCGGTATTTACCGAACCGTAGTCATAACCGCAGGTTATGAGCGAGGTAAAAATTATTAAAAATCTTTAAAATTCCCAAAATATTATTTTAATACAGTGGGTAAAAGTTTTTGTGACGAAATCTTGGGTTAGATGAGCGTTATGCTAATTGCGCCGTTAATTACTAAAATTTACTTTAATTGCGCCATTTATCATAACTCTCATTCTAGACCTCGGATTGACGTAAAACTTTAAGGACATGCTTATATTTTAATAAGCAAGGTTCTGGCCCGTTCACGTGTCCGAAATAATCGTTTTATTTTCAAAAGGCCGTTACGGTCAACTTTTTAGGCGAATGACGGAAATGCGCAAAAGACTCGGATAACTCATGAACCGATCACAGAGGTTTATACCGACATGTGACCTGGTCCTAAGAGAGTCCTAAGGTATATCTATACCTCACTAAAACGGGTCAGAACTGAAGTCAAAGCAAAAGTCAAACTTTTGCGACATTCGGCTCCGAACCGGGTCATTATAGCAAATGATCGATTCAAACGAGCGTAAGCAAGTTTATATACTTAATATCATGTTTTATAAGTGTCAAAACAGGTTTCATAACATATACATTACAGATTATGCATAAATCGCTAAAATAGCTTTCTGTTGACTTTTTAACCGCACGTTTGACTCGATATTTGACATAGTTAGAGTGGTGATCAGGGGGAACCCTTTTAGAGGTTTATTACCCACATAATTACCAAATCATAACCACTTTTGATTTGTCATAAGACTGAACCATTTGCAAGTTATGGTAATGACAACCGTTAGTTACGACGGTTGTGTTTATGAGCTATAACTATGGAAATGTAAGACCAAAATGGTTGTGAACGACTTACAGAAGTGTGTTCTTGCTTATAGAGCAGAGATGAGGACTTGAGGGCTCTTGCAATGACCAGAGATGTGTGTTTTTGGTGTTGTGAATGTTATGTGCATAATGTGGCTATTTATAGCCAATGCCAAGCATCTATGATCATTACAATCACCTACAACAGTCCAGAGATGATGGGTAGGTGTCCCAGAGGGCTATGGGTCGAGTAGGGGGCGCCCATGCTCCATTAATTGAGGTTTGATCGTTCACAATGCTCAAAAGGCAAGAAACTACAAAGTTTCTGCATCTGGGCACTTTACGCGACCCGCATGGAAGTTCCATGCCATTTTAATGCGGGTCGCCTGGGATTCAAATAACAGACGCGTAATAGAGGAGGCTCGCGGCCCGCCTCAACTTAACCATAACCTTCACGCGGGTCGCGAGAGGTTGGTTTGTCAGATTTTTTAAAATCTTTTGTCATGATTATCAGAATCCGGTAATTAATAACGAAATCTTTGGTAATGATTTACCTGACCTTTCGGTTTTGAAGGGGTAACTTTGCGGTTTGGCCCTCGGTTATTTACCGATAGGGGCCTCGTGTTATTTACCCGCATTATAAAGTCCCCGGCTAGTTTATTAATTATTTGGAAAGCCTTAACTTTCACTGTTGACGCTTTTAACCCTTCTCATACGAATTCGAGTATAACTCTTTCGTTTTAAAACGGAACTTCGCGGAATTTATACAGTATATTCTAGTGAGCGTATAATACTGTTACGAAGCTTTGGGAACGTTAAAGGGTCACTCAGAGGTATAATTAAACATGTTGACACAGTTAACCCCTGTAGTTCGTAATCTCTCACTTTCTTCCGCGTTTCGCTTCCGTACGATTTATGATTTATTCGTTTGAAGGTACAAGCATTTATTTAGGGTTATTATACAGTATATTTACCCTTGTTGACATTTATAACCCTCGAATTTATATACTTTCAAGGTTTGTCAAAATTAGTCCTTTATTTATTATGGATGCCACGTGTAATCAAATGACACGTGTTAACACATCATTGGACACAAAAATTTGAGGTGTTACATCCTCACCCCCTTAAAATAAATCTCGACCCGAGATTTACTCAAATAAATAGGGGTACTTTTCTTTCATTGTTTCTTCGACTTCCCACGTATATTCGGGACCTCTACGAGCATCCCATTTGACTTTTACAATCGGTACGTGCTTTCTTCGAAGTTTCTTCACCTGTCGATCTTCAATCGACAAGGGTTTTTCTATGAACTTTAAGCTCTCATCTATATGCACATCTGTATGTGGAATCACCAACGATTCATCGGCGAAACACTTTTTGAGATTGCAGATGTGGAACACATTGTGAATTCCATTGAGCTCTTCAGGCAAGTTCAACTTATAGGCGACTGACCCGACCCGTTCAATGACCTCAAAAGGTCCTATGTATCTCGGACTCAGTTTGCCTTTCTTGCCGAAACGCATCACCCCCTTCCAGGGTGACACCTTAAGCAATACCTTTTCACCCACGTCGAAGTGAAAATCCTTACGCTTTGGATCAGCGTAGCTCTTCTGCCTATCGCGGGCAGCTTTGAGACGTTCCCGGATCTGGACAATCTTGTCCGTTGTCTGGAAAACAATCTCTGGTCCTGATAATTGGACCTCTCCTACTTCCGCCCAACAAACAGGCGATCTACATTTCCTACCGCATAATGCCTCGAAAGGCGCAGCCTTTATGCTGGTGTGGTAGCTATTATTGTAGGAGAATTCGATCAGGGGTAGATTCTTATCCCAGTTACCACCTAAATCGATCGCACATGCACGAAGCATGTCTTCAAGCGTTTGGATAGTACGCTCACTTTGACCGTCCGTCTGTGGATGGTAAGCCGTACTAAAGTTTAGACGCGTGCCCAAAGATTGCTGGAAACTCTTCCAGAAGTGAGACGTGTACCTGGTATCCCTATCGGAGATAATAGTCACAGGTATGCCGTGTAAGGCTACAATCTTATCAACATAAAGTTGGGCTAACATATCGGAGCTATACGTCTCCTTGATGGGTAGAAAATGAGCTGATTTAGTCAGCCTATCAACTATGACCCATATTGTATCGTTTCCTTTCCTGGTTTTGGGTAACTTGGTTATGAAGTCCATAGTTACACATTCCCACTTCCACTCGGGAAGTTCAGGCTGTTGTAGCAAGCCGGACGGCTTTTGGTGCTCGGCTTTGACTTGAGCACAAGTCAAGCACTTTGCTACGTGGGCGGCTACAGACTTTTTCAAGCCTATCCACCAATAATTTGCCTTTAAGTCTTGATACATCTTGTCAGCACCAGGATGGACTGAGTATTTGGAACTATGGGCTTCCTGGAGAATAACATCTTGTAGTCCTCCATAAATCGGAACCCATATACGTCCGTTCAGCCTAAGAATTCCATCCTTGCTAAGAGTCAACTGCTCCTCAGTTACTCCCAGCTTTTCATTTGGATAGTTAGCTTCCAACATAGCCTCTCGCTGTGCAGCTAATATCCTTTCAATTAGATTGTTCTTGACTTCAATGCTTTTGGCATTGATTCGAATGGGTTTTACCCTTTCCTTTCTGCTCAAGGCATCGGCGACTACATTCGCCTTGCCGGGATGGTACCTGATCTCGCAGTCATAATCATTCAGGGTCTCCATCCAACGGCGCTGTCTCATGTTCAACTCTTTCTGGTTGAACAGGTGCTGAAGGCTTTTGTGATCAGAATAAATCACAAATTTAATACCATAAAGGTAGTGCCTCCACAATTTCAGTGCAAATACAACGGCACCCAACTCCAAATCATGGGTGGTGTAATTCTTTTCATGCACCTTTAATTGCCTTGAAGCATAGGCAATCACCTTGCCCTTCTGCATAAGCACACACCCCATGCCCGTGTGTGATGCATCGCAGTAAACTACGAATTCATCTGTACCCTCTGGTAATGTCAGCACAGGTGCGTTGCTTAGCTTTTGCTTCAGTATTTCGAAGGACTCTTGCTGCTTTGGGCCCCAAATGTACTTTTCTTTCTTCTTGGTCAAGGAAGTCAAGGGCGCAGCAATCCTTGAAAAATTTTCAATAAACCTCCGGTAGTATCCTGCTAATCCCAGGAAACTACGGATTTCGGTAGGCGTCTTTGGCTCTTGCCAGTTCATGACCGCCTCTACCTTAGCGGGATCCACTTGGATACCACGCTCACTCACAACGTGTCCTAAAAACTGAACCTCTCTTAGCCAGAATTCACATTTCGAGAATTTGGCGTAGAGTTTCTCACGCTGTAGTAATTCGAGAATGCAACGGAGGTGCTTCTCGTGGTCAGTTTGGTTCTTGGAATATATAAGGATATCGTCGATGAAGACTATGACAAATTTGTCCAAATACGGCTTGCAGACGCGATTCATGAGATCCATGAACGCAGCCGGTGCATTCGTGAGCCCAAAAGGCATCACTAGGAACTCGTAATGACCATAGCGAGTCCTAAATGCTGTCTTATGTACATCCTCATCTCTGACCCTTAGTTGATGATAGCCCGATCTTAAGTCGATCTTTGAGAAGTAGCTCGCTCCTTGCAGCTGATCGAACAGATCATCGATCCTCGGCAAAGGATATCTGTTCTTTATGGTAACTTTATTTAGCTCTCTGTAGTCGATGCACAACCGCATCGATCCGTCCTTCTTCTTTACAAATAGGACTGGTGCTCCCCAAGGAGATGAACTAGGTCTGATAAAACCTTTCGCCAGCAGTTCATCCAACTGGGTCCTCAGTTCTTTCATTTCCGTTGGAGCTAGCCTGTAAGGTGCTCTTGCTATTGGAGCTGCTCCAGGAATGATGTCTATTCTGAACTCCACTTGTCTATCTGGTGGCAAGCCAGGTAGTTCTTCAGGAAAAACCTCGGGATATTCAGAAATGACAGGAAGATCCTCGATCTTCGGCTTAGGTTCTTCTATTATCACCTGGGCCATGTAAATTACACAGCCTCTGTTTAAACACCTTGAGGCTTTGAGCATAGATACGTCTTCGGGTAACCCGTACTGCGTATCTCCTCGAATGGTAAGAGATTCACCACTCGGAGTCTTTAGCACTATCTGCCTCTTGCCGCAGATGATTTGGGCCTGGTTATGGGATAACCAGTCCATGCCTAGCACAATGTCAAAACCCGCTAATTTGAAGGGAAGTAGAGATAAGGGAAAAGAATGGTTCCTAATGGACATTTCACATCCTTCTAGAACAGTTGAGACGGTTTCTATCGTGCCGTCCGCTAACTCTACTTCATATTTCGCATCAAGGGTTTTGATAGGCATATTTAGTAGTTGGCAAAATTTCTGGTCTACAAAGGATTTATCAGCGCCAGAATCGAATAGTACTCTTGCAAATATATTATTTACGAGAAAAGTACCTGTAAGCACGTTGTCGTTCTGGACTGCTTCCTTTGCATCCATGCGAAAAACTCTCGCATTTGACTTCTTTGTTTCTTCCGCCTTCTTGGCATACTTAGGGCAGTTACTCTTGATGTGCCCTTTTTCATTACAACCATAGCAGGTTGCATCCTTGATTTTCTTGCACTCCACAGTCTTATGATCCTTGGACTTGCATAGTCCACAGGAAGGAGTCTTTGGTTGCGACTGTGAGTTCGATGCAAATCTGCATTTCCCAGAGTGGGGTTTCTTGCAGATTTTGCAGTTGGGCCTTTCACCAGCTTGCCCATCCTTCTTCGCCTCCGACCCTCTTTTGCCTTCACCGTTTCCACGGTGCTTCTTCCCTGATCTTCGTGAGGTATCATCCTCACGTTTTCTCTTCTCAGCCTCCTTGTTCCTTAGTGTCCTCAGACGGACAGCGTCTAAGGTGAGAGACAAGGAGAGGTCAGTAACTGACCTGAAGGTCGTCGGCCGAGAGGCCTTTACACTCGCCTTTATTGCGGGCTCCAAGCCCCCAATAAAACGGGCGATTCTTCGAGGTTCTGGGGTCACAAGGTACGGGACCAGACGAGACATTGTATTGAAACTCGTCAAATATGCCTGGCAGTCCAGGTTCGTCATCACCAGTGACACAAAGTCAGCCTCGATCTTCTCAACCTCATGCTGAGGGCAGTAGTTTTCCTTAATGAGAGCAATAAATTCCTCCCATGTCATTTTGTACACCCGCTGATGTCCACAATAGTGTCCATCTCATCTAGCCAGGTGATACAATCAACAGCACCTTTTTCCCCTGTAAATTCCCGGGGCTTACAAGATACAAAGTATTTGTAGGTGCAACCCTTAGCATTTGATGCATCAGTATATTCTCTATCGCGATGAACGCTGTTCTCAGTGGACGAGTGTTTGTCGTCATCTTTCTTGGGTTGAGAGGGTGGTTTGGAGTGTGTCTTTGGTTTAGAGGGTGGTTTTGACACGGTTCTGCCTTGGGACTCAGTATATTGACGATCAAGAGCTGCCTGAACAGCATTGTCAATCAGAGCCTTCAGTTGTGCGCCCGTCAATTGCACTGGCGTATTGTCGTAGTCATCTTCATTAGTATGGCTATTCTCTCCGTTGGGATCCGCCATTGTAACTTGAATCTGTTACAGAAGATAACAAAATTTTATTCAGGAGATTATTATATAATTGTCTTTTATGACAATTTGTCAACCATGGTACAGAGACCATATTCGGTTAACTTATTATTTCATTACAATATTAGGATTTGAATATATCCTATTTCAGCTATATAAATAGTATTGGCGGCATAAAGCCTAATCACGAGGATGTTTTATAAGTTTAGCCGAGATTTCAGAGAATCAAAGGCATAGAGACTTGAACCGTTGTTCTTTTATCTCTTTCTGACAGGGAGTCATAGACCACCACTGCCTTTTGTCGTTAAAAGACATTTATTACGGCCCATAGGCACTACATCTCTAATGGATGTTTTAATATGGTTGGCCCGTAGGCACTACATCACTAATGGATGTTTTAATAAGGTTGGCCCGTAGGCACTACATCACTAATGGATGTTTTAATAATACTGGCCCGTAGGCACTACATCACTAATGGATGTTTTAATATGGTTGGCCCGTAGGCACTACATCACTAATGGATGTTTTAATAATACTGGCCCGTAGGCACTACATCACTAATGGATGTTTTAATATGGTTGGCCCGTAGGCACTACATCACTAATGGATGTTTTAATAAGGTTGGCCCGTAGGCACTACATCACTAATGGATGTTTTAATAATACTGGCCCGTAGGCACTACATCACTAATGGATGTTTTAATAAGGTTGGCCCGTAGGCACTACATCACTAATGGATGTTTTAATAATACTGGCCCGTAGGCACTACATCACTAATGGATGTTTTAATATGGTTGGCCCGTAGGCACTACATCACTAATGGATGTTTTAATAATACTGGCTCGTAGGCACTACATCACTAATGGATGTTTTAATAAGGTTGGCCCGTAGGCACTACATCACTAATGGATGTTTTAATAATACTGGCCCGTAGGCACTACATCACTAATGGATGTTTTAATATGGTTGGCCCGTAGGCACTACATCACTAATGGATGTTTTAATAATACTGGCCCGTAGGCACTACATCACTAATGGATGTTTTAATATGGTTGGCCCGTAGGCACTACATCACTAATGGATGTTTTAATAAGGTTGGCCCGTAGGCACTACATCACTAATGGATGTTTTAATAATACTGGCCCGTAGGCACTACATCATTAATGGATGTTTTAATAATATTGATCACCTTCATTGGTGATTTAACCCACGATTTATAAATCATTTAGTTGGGTTTTGAAATCCTTAAAGGATTATTGTATAAGAATGACGTGCGTGATTTTAACGAATCACATCTGCCATGATTGTTAACATGCGTACAGAGGTTAACCGGGAATCAGAATCTTTTCAATTAGGTCGTACCATCTTGACTGGATCTTAAAAGACACCAAGCTAGGTTTCACCTTTTAAGATTCTTTATTTAGGCAGATCAATTAAAAGGATTGGTTTTGATTTATTTTATACATATTAAAACAAAACTCATAACATACATTCCATAATCTCAAATACAATTACATATTGCCCTAAACGGGTCTTTCAAATAGTACATACCTCCATAGAGGCTTAAAATGAGTGACAAGTCCACGCAGGGACTAATACAAGATAGATGCCCATGCAAGGACTAAAGATAAGTCCACGTAGGGACTGAAATACGATAAGTGTCCACGCAGGGACTTATTTCAAAGTAGGAATTACATTAGTACAACTATTAAGGGCTAATGGTCACGTTTCTTCTTTTTGCCCTTTAGTAGGTTCGCCAAGCCTTTGAGAAATCCTCGGTGGCTCTTTTTCTCTTCTTCGAACTCTCTCTCCACACGATCTAGTCGATGGAGTATTTCTTCCTGTTCAGGAGGAGAGAAACGTGGTTGTGGCGCTTGATGCGGAACTGGAGGTCTGGGAGGTATTGGATACCCATGAGCTGAGTAGTCCGGTGGTCCCATGTTTCCATGTGCTCCGTCAGGGTAGCGCGCATTATATCTTGCCGACACCACATATGGGTCGCGCTCATAGCCGTAGTTGTATTGTGCTTGTGATGGTTCGAACGGGTTATAAGCCGTTGGACCCGTGTAAGCAGGTATGGGTTGGTCATACCCAAATGGTGGCGAATTTCGTGCAGCTGGTGCGGAGTTCGCCTCCTGTATAGGACTTGAAGGTCCTTCTTCTTGTAGTGGCGGATAGTGGCTACTACTAGAATGTCGAGGAGTGCTGAAGTGGATACCCCCTCCTCCTCGTGTAGACATACGAGCATTTGTCCTTCTACGCCTTGGCGGATCAGGTATTACTGGTTGCGCCGGTGGCGGAGGTGGTGGCGTAACTGCCTCAAAGCGTGAATCCTCAGAGGGATCCTGTGGATGTCGCGGTTGTTGAGATGTCTGTTGAGGTGGCGTGTAGTACCACTCATGTCGGTCGAACATCGCTTGGAAACTGTCAGGTCCTTGATAGGGCGTGCCATGGAAGGACGACCCATCAGAGACTTCTATCGGATGCGTGGGCGTACCACGAGCTGGTTCAGTAGGGTCCTCATCTTCCTCCATGGGATCTTCAGAAAAGTGGTCTTGTGGCCCTAATGGAACAAAACCTGAAGGTTCCTGTATGTAGTCAGCCGGATTAAACTGACCTATGTAGTATGGAGTAGGGTCGTCATAATTCCGGGTCGATACCGAACGTTGTAGAGGTATGAAGGAAGGTTGTGGGTTGTTGGGATCATTTTCTGAATTCGGTCCAAAGGAGTGCCGGTAGGATGGCGTCGAGCTGTGTGAAGTGGAATGCCTCGCGGGTTCGTAAAGATCCCTTCGTCGTTGTGGCTCTTCGCTCCGTGTCATCGAAGGATGTCTTGTACCAGATGGTCCCGCTTCGTTATCGTGATGTGTCACGACTTCTCCTCTGCCTCTTCTTCCCCTTCCTCTTCCTCGGAATATAACAGGTGGCATTTTCCTGCTCCAAAACTTATTAAAAATTGAATTGAAAATAAAGACAAAAAGGAGTACTAATCCGAATTTGTCCTAATTTCTTTCTAGACTCAAGTATGTGCAATTGTGTCATTGAGATTAAACACAGTAGGATGGTGTTTAATTCACTCAATGTTGGCTCTGATACCAACCTGTCACACCCCGATTTCCACGTGTCTCACCGGTGGGCCCGGTGGCGGATTACCGTGACGATGTTGGCAACAATACAGTCAAACCACACAATTATATAATGCACAGCGGAAGCTTAAGATAAATATATAAACTTCAACCTCTGGTTGTAATATCAAATGTATTACAGAAGTTGAATAAATCCACAGCGGATCAAAAATATTAAATATTGTTCATTCAGATGCAGCATCGAGTTTGCGAGACTATGTATGATGCTTAGGAAGCTAATACCAGCCCATTTCGTTCAGTACCTGCACTTAATCTTTTTGGGGAAAATACGTCAGTTTACACAGGTAAATACATTCAACTGACACATTTGAAAATGTTTATTAAAATTGATTTGAATGCACAAGGCACAAACTCTTTTATAACTTGGGAAAATTATTAAAATCTTGTGAACGTTTTACATGTTCTCTTATGCGTTCAGTAGCCCGGGTCGTGCCGGGTTAAAGATTTATAGACACACCACATTGCGTAAAACCGTAGTATAAAAACCAACGGCTACGTCTTTTAATTTAATGTCGACAATATATACCGGGTGTACGCCTACACCGGGATGTCGATGGTCGTGGGCATTTCGTAAAATGATGCCAAGGATATCCGGGACAACGGTCATTAAACCCCCCAAAGGCTTATAAGAAACAAAACTGTTTAAATGAGCCGATCATATTATTTAATTAACCACCTAAGCGATGGAAGAATACAATGCTCAATCAAGCGGTATTAATATACCGTAACCCAAGCCCATATAGGGGAAATAAGTTAAAGTATTTACCTTTGCAAGTATATTTCCTTAATTTGGATTAAATCACCGATAGCTTTTACTGGGGCTCCTAATCTGGAACGAAGGTTTTAATTAACCTCTTAGAATCCTAACGAGTCTTTATAATGGCCGTAGCCTAGACCGGTTGGTTCCGATATGTATAGATATGGTTTAATCGCGTGAAAGGCGAAAACCGAGAATGGAATGTGATTCTGCCCCAAACGAGTTCAGAGACTTGTTTTATATGGGTTCAAGGTTCACACTCTGGATTTTGGGGTTCAAATAATATAATTTGACCCGTATCGGCTAATTTATGAAAACTAGTTTCATAAGCCGAACCGTGCGCGCGATAGGCGAAACGGTTAACCATGAGAGTCGTACGCTTATTTCCTAAGTCAATATGCCTTAAATGGGTTGTGGTATCAGTAGGATACCTCCCGTGACGCCCGTAACGAGTTTAAGTTAATATTATGCCCCGTAGGGGCTTTTCGGTCATTTTAAAGACTTTTAAAGAGCTTTTCGAGTTCTACAGGAAATCTGAGTTTCCCGAACAGCTTATAAAGCTTAAAATACTTTATTTATTATTTAAAACCAGTAGCAACTGGAATCGGGTCAAAAGACCTTGTAGAACTCATGTTTTGGCCGAAAAGGGCATATTCGTTATTTACCGAACCGTAGCCATAACCGCAGGTTATGAGCGAGGTAAAAATTATTAAAAATCTTTAACATTCCCAAAATATTATTTTAATACAGTGGGTAAAAGTTTTTGTGACGAAATCTTGGGTTAGATGAGCGTTATGCTAATTGCGCCGTTAATTACTAAAATTTACTTTAATTGCGCCATTTAGAATAACTCTCATTCTAGACCTCGGATTGACGTAAAACTTTAAGGACATGCTTATATTTTAATAAGCAAGGTTCTGGCCCGTTCACGTGTCCGAAATACTCGTTTTATTTTCAAAAGGCCGTTACGGTCAACTTTTTAGGCGAATGACGGAAATGCGCAAAAGACTCGGATAACTCATGAACCGATCACAGAGGTTTATACCGACATGTGACCTGGTCCTAAGAGAGTCCTAAGGTATATCTATACCTCACTAAAACGGGTCAGAACTGAAGTCAAAGCAAAAGTCAAACTTTTGCGACATTCGGCTCCGAACCGGGTCATTATAGCAAATGATCGATTCAAACGAGCGTAAGCAAGTTTATATACTTAATATCATGTTTTATAAGTGTCAAAACAGGTTTCATAACATATACATTACAGATTATGCATAAATCGCTAAAATAGCTTTCTGTTGACTTTTTAACCGCACGTTTGACTCGATATTTGACATAGTTAGAGTGGTGATCAGGGGGAACCCTTTTAGATGTTTATTACCCACATAATTACCAAATCATAACCACTTTTGATTCGTCATAAGACTGAACCATTTGCAAATTATGGTAATGACAACCGTTAGTTACGACGGTTGTGTTTATGAGCTATAACTATGGAAATGTAAGACCAAAATGGTTGTGAACGACTTACAGAAGTGTGTTCTTGCTTATAGAGCAGAGAAGAGGACTTGAGGGCTCTTGCAATGACCAGAGATGTGTGTTTTTGGTGTTGTGAATGTTATGTGCATAATGTGGCTATTTATAGCCAATGCCAAGCATCTATGATCATTACAATCACCTACAACAGTCCAGAGATGATGGGTAGGTGTCCCAGAGGGCTATGGGTCGAGTAGGAGGCGCCCATGCTCCATTAATTGAGGTTTGATCGTTCACAATGCTCAAAAGGCAAGAAACTACAAAGTTTCTGCATCTGGGCACTTTACGCGACCCGCATGGAAGTTCCATGCCATTTTAATGCGGGTCGCCTGGGATTCAAATAACAGACGCGTAATAGAGGAGGCTCGCGGCCCGCCTCAACTTAACCATAACCTTCACGCGGGTCGCGAGAGGTTGGTTTGTCAGATTTTTTAAAATCTTTTGTCATGATTATCAGAATCCGGTAATTAATAACGAAATCTTTGGTAATGATTTACCTGACCTTTCGGTTTTGAAGGGGTAACTTTGCGGTTTGGCCCTCGGTTATTTACCGATAGGGGCCTCGTGTTATTTACCCGCATTATAAAGTCCCCGGCTAGTTTATTAATTATTTGGAAAGCCTTAACTTTCACTGTTGACGCTTTTAACCCTTCTCATACGA
Source organism: Helianthus annuus (assembly GCF_002127325.2). Classification (NCBI taxonomy): domain Eukaryota; kingdom Viridiplantae; phylum Streptophyta; class Magnoliopsida; order Asterales; family Asteraceae; genus Helianthus; species Helianthus annuus. Next base: position 3,125,078 of record NC_035444.2, read on the forward strand.
ATTCGAGTATAACTCTTTCGTTTTAAAACGGAACTTCGCGGAATTTATACAGTATATTCTAGTGAGCGTATAATACTGTTACGAAGCTTTGGGAACGTTAAAGGGTCACTCAGAGGTATAATTAAACATGTTGACACAGTTAACCCCTGTAGTTCGTAATCTCTCAGTTTCTTCCGCGTTTCGCTTCCGTACGATTTATGATTTATTCGTTTGAAGGTACAAGCATTTATTTAGGGTTATTATACAGTATATTTACCCTTGTTGACATTTATAACCCTCGAATTTATATACTTTCAAGGTTTGTCAAAATTAGTCCTTTATTTATTATGGATGCCACGTGTAATCAAATGACACGTGTTAACACATCATTGGACACAAAAATTTGAGGTGTTACATCCTCACCCCCTTAAAATAAATCTCGACCCGAGATTTACTCAAATAAATAGGGGTACTTTTCTTTCATTGTTTCTTCGACTTCCCACGTATATTCGGGACCTCTACGAGCATCCCATTTGACTTTTACAATCGGTACGTGCTTTCTTCGAAGTTTCTTCACCTGTCGATCTTCAATCGACAAGGGTTTTTCTATGAACTTTAAGCTCTCATCTATATGCACATCTGTATGTGGAATCACCAACGATTCATCGGCGAAACACTTTTTGAGATTGCAGATGTGGAACACATTGTGAATTCCATTGAGCTCTTCAGGCAAGTTCAACTTATAGGCGACTGACCCGACCCGTTCAATGACCTCAAAAGGTCCTATGTATCTCGGACTCAGTTTGCCTTTCTTGCCGAAACGCATCACCCCCTTCCAGGGTGACACCTTAAGCAATACCTTTTCACCCACGTCGAAGTGAAAATCCTTACGCTTTGGATCAGCGTAGCTCTTCTGCCTATCGCGGGCAGCTTTGAGACGTTCCCGGATCTGGACAATCTTGTCCGTTGTCTGGAAAACAATCTCTGGTCCTGATAATTGGACCTCTCCTACTTCCGCCCAACAAACAGGCGATCTACATTTCCTACCGCATAATGCCTCGAAAGGCGCAGCCTTTATGCTGGTGTGGTAGCTATTATTGTAGGAGAATTCGATCAGGGGTAGATTCTTATCCCAGTTACCACCTAAATCGATCGCACATGCACGAAGCATGTCTTCAAGCGTTTGGATAGTACGCTCACTTTGACCGTCCGTCTGTGGATGGTAAGCCGTACTAAAGTTTAGACGCGTGCCCAAAGATTGCTGGAAACTCTTCCAGAAGTGAGACGTGTACCTGGTATCCCTATCGGAGATAATAGTCACAGGTATGCCGTGTAAGGCTACAATCTTATCAACATAAAGTTGGGCTAACATATCGGAGCTATACGTCTCCTTGATGGGTAGAAAATGAGCTGATTTAGTCAGCCTATCAACTATGACCCATATTGTATCGTTTCCTTTCCTGGTTTTGGGTAACTTGGTTATGAAGTCCATAGTTACACATTCCCACTTCCACTCGGGAAGTTCAGGCTGTTGTAGCAAGCCGTACGGCTTTTGGTGCTCGGCTTTGACTTGAGCACAAGTCAAGCACTTTGCTACGTGGGCGGCTACAGACTTTTTCAAGCCTATCCACCAATAATTTGCCTTTAAGTCTTGATACATCTTGTCAGCACCAGGATGGACTGAGTATTTGGAACTATGGGCTTCCTGGAGAATAACATCTTGTAGTCCTCCATAAATCGGAACCCATATACGTCCGTTCAGCCTAAGAATTCCATCCTTGCTAAGAGTCAACTGCTCCTCAGTTACTCCCAGCTTTTCATTTGGATAGTTAGCTTCCAACATAGCCTCTCGCTGTGCAGCTAATATCCTTTCAATTAGATTGTTCTTGACTTCAATGCTTTTGGCATTGATTCGAATGGGTTTTACCCTTTCCTTTCTGCTCAAGGCATCGGCGACTACATTCGCCTTGCCGGGATGGTACCTGATCTCGCAGTCATAATCATTCAGGGTCTCCATCCAACGGCGCTGTCTCATGTTCAACTCTTTCTGGTTGAACAGGTGCTGAAGGCTTTTGTGATCAGAATAAATCACAAATTTAATACCATAAAGGTAGTGCCTCCACAATTTCAGTGCAAATACAACGGCACCCAGCTCCAAATCATGGGTGGTGTAATTCTTTTCATGCACCTTTAATTGCCTTGAAGCATAGGCAATCACCTTGCCCTTCTGCATAAGCACACACCCCATGCCCGTGTGTGATGCATCGCAGTAAACTACGAATTCATCTGTACCCTCTGGTAATGTCAGCACAGGTGCGTTGCTTAGCTTTTGCTTCAGTATTTCGAAGGACTCTTGCTGCTTTGGGCCCCAAATGTACTTTTCTTTCTTCTTGGTCAAGGAAGTCAAGGGCGCAGCAATCCTTGAAAAATTTTCAATAAACCTCCGGTAGTATCCTGCTAATCCCAGGAAACTACGGATTTCGGTAGGCGTCTTTGGCTCTTGCCAGTTCATGACCGCCTCTACCTTAGCGGGATCCACTTGGATACCACGCTCACTCACAACGTGTCCTAAAAACTGAACCTCTCTTAGCCAGAATTCACATTTCGAGAATTTGGCGTAGAGTTTCTCACGCTGTAGTAATTCGAGAATGCAACGGAGGTGCTTCTCGTGGTCAGTTTGGTTCTTGGAATATATAAGGATATCGTCGATGAAGACTATGACAAATTTGTCCAAATACGGCTTGCAGACGCGATTCATGAGATCCATGAACGCAGCCGGTGCATTCGTGAGCCCAAAAGGCATCACTAGGAACTCGTAATGACCATAGCGAGTCCTAAATGCTGTCTTATGTACATCCTCATCTCTGACCCTTAGTTGATGATAGCCCGATCTTAAGTCGATCTTTGAGAAGTAGCTCGCTCCTTGCAGCTGATCGAACAGATCATCGATCCTCGGCAAAGGATATCTGTTCTTTATGGTAACTTTATTTAGCTCTCTGTAGTCGATGCACAACCGCATCGATCCGTCCTTCTTCTTTACAAATAGGACTGGTGCTCCCCAAGGAGATGAACTAGGTCTGATAAAACCTTTCGCCAGCAGTTCATCCAACTGGGTCCTCAGTTCTTTCATTTCCGTTGGAGCTAGCCTGTAAGGTGCTCTTGCTATTGGAGCTGCTCCAGGAATGATGTCTATTCTGAACTCCACTTGTCTATCTGGTGGCAAGCCAGGTAGTTCTTCAGGAAAAACCTCGGGATATTCAGAAATGACAGGAAGATCCTCGATCTTCGGCTTAGGTTCTTCTATTATCACCTGGGCCATGTAAATTACACAGCCTCTGTTTAAACACCTTGAGGCTTTGAGCATAGATACGTCTTCGGGTAACCCGTACTGCGTATCTCCTCGAATGGTAAGAGATTCACCACTCGGAGTCTTTAGCACTATCTGCCTCTTGCCGCAGATGATTTGGGCCTGGTTATGGGATAACCAGTCCATGCCTAGCACAATGTCAAAACCCGCTAATTTGAAGGGAAGTAGAGATAAGGGAAAAGAATGGTTCCTAATGGACATTTCACATCCTTCTAGAACAGTTGAGACGGTTTCTATCGTGCCGTCCGCTAACTCTACTTCATATTTCGCATCAAGGGTTTTGATAGGCATATTTAGTAGTTGGCAAAATTTCTGGTCTACAAAGGATTTATCAGCGCCAGAATCGAATAGTACTCTTGCAAATATATTATTTACGAGAAAAGTACCTGTAAGCACGTTGTCGTTCTGGACTGCTTCCTTTGCATCCATGCGAAAAACTCTCGCATTTGACTTCTTTGTTTCTTCCGCCTTCTTGGCATACTTAGGGCAGTTACTCTTGATGTGCCCTTTTTCATTACAACCATAGCAGGTTGCATCCTTGATTTTCTTGCACTCCACAGTCTTATGATCCTTGGACTTGCATAGTCCACAGGAAGGAGTCTTTGGTTGCGACTGTGAGTTCGATGCAAATCTGCATTTCCCAGAGTGGGGTTTCTTGCAGATTTTGCAGTTGGGCCTTTCACCAGCTTGCCCATCCTTCTTCGCCTCCGACCCTCTTTTGCCTTCACCGTTTCCACGGTGCTTCTTCCCTGATCTTCGTGAGGTATCATCCTCACGTTTTCTCTTCTCAGCCTCCTTGTTCCTTAGTGTCCTCAGACGGACAGCGTCTAAGGTGAGAGACAAGGAGAGGTCAGTAACTGACCTGAAGGTCGTCGGCCGAGAGGCCTTTACACTCGCCTTTATTGCGGGCTCCAAGCCCCCAATAAAACGGGCGATTCTTCGAGGTTCTGGGGTCACAAGGTACGGGACCAGACGAGACATTGTATTGAAACTCGTCAAATATGCCTGGCAGTCCAGGTTCGTCATCACAGTGACACAAAGTCAGCCTCGATCTTCTCAACCTCATGCTGAGGGCAGTAGTTTTCCTTAATGAGAGCAATAAATTCCTCCCATGTCATTTTGTACAAAGCAGACTTGCCAGATGCCTGCACCAACGCCCTCCACCATGCCAGGGCCTCGCCCTTGAATGATTGAGACACATACTTCACCACATCCCTCGCTGCACACCCGCTGATGTCCACAATAGTGTCCATCTCATCTAGCCAGGTGATACAATCAACAGCACCTTTTTCCCCTGTAAATTCCCGGGGCTTACAAGATACAAAGTATTTGTAGGTGCAACCCTTAGCATTTGATGCATCAGTATATTCTCTATCGCGATGAACGCTGTTCTCAGTGGACGAGTGTTTGTCGTCATCTTTCTTGGGTTGAGAGGGTGGTTTGGAGTGTGTCTTTGGTTTAGAGGGTGGTTTTGACACGGTTCTACCTTGGGACTCAGTATATTGACGATCAAGAGCTGCCTGAACAGCATTGTCAATCAGAGCCTTCAGTTGTGCGCCCGTCAATTGCACTGGCGTATTGTCGTAGTCATCTTCATTAGTATGGCTATTCTCTCCGTTGGGATCCGCCATTGTAACTTGAATCTGTTACAGAAGATAACAAAATTTTATTCAGGAGATTATTATATAATTGTCTTTTATGACAATTTGTCAACCATGGTACAGAGACCATATTCGGTTAACTTATTATTTCATTACAATATTAGGATTTGAATATATCCTATTTCAGCTATATAAATAGTATTGGCGGCATAAAGCCTAATCACGAGGATGTTTTATAATTTTAGCCGAGATTTCAGAGAATCAAAGGCATAGAGACTTGAACCGTTGTTCTTTTATCTCTTTCTGACAGGGAGTCATAGAGCACCACTGCCTTTTGTCGTTAAAAGACATTTATTACGGCTCATAGGCACTACATCTCTAATGGATGTTTTAATATGGTTGGCCCGTAGGCACTACATCACTAATGGATGTTTTAATAAGGTTGGCCCGTAGGCACTACATCACTAATGGATGTTTTAATAATACTGGCCCGTAGGCACTACATCACTAATGGATGTTTTAATATGGTTGGCCCGTAGGCACTACATCACTAATGGATGTTTTAATAATACTGGCCCGTAGGCACTACATCACTAATGGATGTTTTAATATGGTTGGCCCGTAGGCACTACATCACTAATGGATGTTTTAATAAGGTTGGCCCGTAGGCACTACATCACTAACGGATGTTTTAATAATACTGGCCCGTAGGCACTACATCATTAATGGATGTTTTAATAATATTGATCACCTTCATTGGTGATTTAACCCACGATTTATAAATCATTTAGTTGGGTTTTGAAATCCTTAAAGGATTATTGTATAAGAATGACGTGCGTGATTTTAACGAATCACATCTGCCATGATTGTTAACATGCGTACAGAGGTTAACCGGGAATCAGAATCTTTTCAATTAGGTCGTACCATCTTGACTGGATCTTAAAAGACACCAAGCTAGGTTTCACCTTTTAAGATTCTTTATTTAGGCAGATCAATTAAAAGGATTGGTTTTGATTTATTTTATACATATTAAAACAAAACTCATAACATACATTCCATAATCTCAAATACAATTACATATTGCCCTAAACGGGTCTTTCAAATAGTACATACCTCCATAGAGGCTTAAAATGAGTGACAAGTCCACGCAGGGACTAATACAAGATAGATGCCCATGCAAGGACTAAAGATAAGTCCACGTAGGGACTGAAATACGATAAGTGTCCACGCAGGGACTTATTTCAAAGTAGGAATTACATTAGTACAACTATTAAGGGCTAATGGTCACGTTTTTTCTTTTTGCCCTTTAGTAGGTTCGCCAAGCCTTTGAGAAATCCTCGGTGGCTCTTTTTCTCTCCTTCGAACTCTCTCTCCACACGATCTAGTCGATGGAGTATTTCTTCCTGTTCAGGAGGAGAGAAACGTGGTTGTGGCGCTTGATGCGGAACTGGAGGTCTGGGAGGTATTGGATACCCATGAGCTGAGTAGTCCGGTGGTCCCATGTTTCCATGTGCTCCGTCAGGGTAGCGCGCATTATATCTTGCCGACACCACATATGGGTCGCGCTCATAGCCGTAGTTGTATTGTGCTTGTGATGGTTCGAACGGGTTATAAGCCGTTGGACCCGTGTAAGCAGGTATGGGTTGGTCATACCCAAATGGTGGCGAATTTCGTGCAGCTGGTGCGGAGTTCGCCTCCTGTATAGGACTTGAAGGTCCTTCTTCTTGTAGTGGCGGATATTGGCTACTACTAGAATGTCGATGAGTGCTGAAGTGGATACCCCCTCCTCCTCGTGTAGACATACGAGCATTTGTCCTTCTACGCCTTGGCGGATCAGGTATTACTGGTTGCGCCGGTGGCGGAGGTGGTGGCGTAACTGCCTCAAAGCGTGAATGGAGGGATCCTGTGGATGTCGCGGTTGTTGAGATGTCTGTTGAGGTGGCGTGTAGTACCACTCATGTCGGTCGAACATCGCTTGGAAACTGTCAGGTCCTTGATAGGGCGTGCCATGGAAGGACGACCCATCAGAGACTTCTATCGGATGCGTGGGCGTACCACGAGCTGGTTCAGTAGGGTCCTCATCTTCCTCCATGGGATCTTCAGAAAAGTGGTCTTGTGGCCCTAATGGAACAAAACCTGAAGGTTCCTGTGTGTAGTCAGCCGGATTAAACTGACCTATGTAGTATGGAGTAGGGTCGTCATAATTCCGGGTCGATACCGAACGTTGTAGAGGTATGAAGGAAGGTTGTGGGTTGTTGGGATCATTTTCTGAATTCGGTCCAAAGGAGTGCCGGTAGGATGGCGTCGAGCTGTGTGAAGTGGAATGCCTCGCGGGTTCGTAAAGATCCCTTCGTCGTTGTGGCTCTTCGCTCCGTGTCATCGAAGGATGTCTTGTACCAGATGGTCCCGCTTCGTTATCGTGATGTGTCACGACTTCTCCTCTGCCTCTTCTTCCCCTTCCTCTTCCTCGGAATATAACAGGTGGCATTTTCCTGCTCCAAAACTTATTAAAAATTGAATTGAAAATAAAGACAAAAAGGAGTACTAATCCGAATTTGTCCTAAGTTCTTGTCTAGACTCAAGTATGTGCAATTGTGTCATTGAGATTAAACACAGTAGGATGGTGTTTAATTCACTCAATGTTGGCTCTGATACCAACCTGTCACACCCCGATTTCCACGTGTCTCACCGGTGGGCCCGGTGGGGGATTACCGTGACGATGTTGGCAACAATACAGTCAAACCACACAATTATATAATGCACAGCGGAAGCTTAAGATAAATATATAAACTTCAACCTCTGGTTGTAATATCAAATGTATTACAGAAGTTGAATAAATCCACAGCGGATCAAAAATATTAAATATTGTTCATTCAGATGCAGCATCGAGTTTGCGAGACTATGTATGATGCTTAGGAAGCTAATACCAGCCCATTTCGTTCAGTACCTGCACTTAATCTTTTTGGGGAAAATACGTCAGTTTACACAGGTAAATACATTCAACTGACACATTTGAAAATGTTTATTAAAATTGATTTGAATGCACAAGGCACAAACTCTTTTATAACTTGGGAAAATTATTAAAATCTTGTGAACGTTTTACATGTTCTCTTATGCGTTCAGTAGCCCGGGTCGTGCCGGGTTAAAGATTTATAGACACACCACATTGCGTAAAACCGTAGTATAAAAACCAACGGCTACGTCTTTTAATTTAATGTCGACAATATATACCGGGTGTACGCCTACACCGGGATGTCGATGGTCGTGGCCATTTCGTAAAATGATGCCAAGGATATCCGGGACAACGGTCATTAAACCCCCCAAAGGCTTATAAGAAACAAAACTGTTTAAATGAGCCGATCATATTATTTAATTAACCACCTAAGCGATGGAAGAATACAATGCTCAATCAAGCGGTATTAATATACCGTAACCCAAGCCCATATAGGGGAAATAAGTTAAAGTATTTACCTTTGCAAGTATATTTCCTTAATTTGGATTAAATCACCGATAGCTTTTACTGGGGCTCCTAATCTGGAACGAAGGTTTTGATTAACCTCTTAGAATCCTAACGAGTCTTTATAATGGCCGTAGCCTAGACCGGTTGGTTCCGATATTTATAGATATGGTTTAATCGCGTGAAAGGCGAAAACCGAGAATGGAATGTGATTCTGCCCCAAACGAGTTCAGAGACTTGTTTTATATGGGTTCAAGGTTCACACTCTGGATTTTGGGGTTCAAATAATATAATTTGACCCGTATCGGCTAATTTATGAAAACTAGTTTCATAAGCCGAACCGTGCGCGCGATAGGCGAAACGGTTAACCATGAGAGTCGTACGCTTATTTCCTAAGTCAATATGCCTTAAATGGGTTGTGGTATCAGTAGGATACCTCCCGTGACGCCCGTAACGAGTTTAAGTTAATATTATGCCCCGTAGGGGCTTTTCGGTCATTTTAAAGACTTTTAAAGAGCTTTTCGAGTTCTACAGGAAATCTGAGTTTCCCGAACAGCTTATAAAGCTTAAAATACTTTATTTATTATTTAAAACCAGTAGCAACTGGAATCGGGTCAAAAGACCTTGTAGAACTCATGTTTTGGCCGAAAAGGGCATATTCGGTATTTACCGAACCGTAGCCATAACCGCAGGTTATGAGCGAGGTAAAAATTATTAAAAATCTTTAAAATTCCCAAAATATTATTTTAATACAGTGGGTAAAAGTTTTTGTGACGAAATCTTGGGTTAGATGAGCGTTATGCTAATTGCGCCGTTAATTACTAAAATTTACTTTAATTGCGCCATTTAGCATAACTCTCATTCTAGACCTCGGATTGACGTAAAACTTTAAGGACATGCTTATATTTTAATAAGCAAGGTTCTGGCCCGTTCACGTGTCCGAAATACTCGTTTTATTTTCAAAAGGCCGTTACGGTCAACTTTTTAGGCGAATGACGGAAATGCGCAAAAGACTCGGATAACTCATGAACCGATCACAGAGGTTTATACCGACATGTGACCTGGTCCTAAGAGAGTCCTAAGGTATATCTATACCTCACTAAAACGGGTCAGAACTGAAGTCAAAGCAAAAGTCAAACTTTTGCGACATTCGGCTCCGAACCGGGTCATTATAGCAAATGATCGATTCAAACGAGCGTAAGCAAGTTTATATACTTAATATCATGTTTTATAAGTGTCAAAACAGGTTTCATAACATATACATTACAGATTATGCATAAATCGCTAAAATAGCTTTCTGTTGACTTTTTAACCGCACGTTTGACTCGATATTTGACATAGTTAGAGTGGTGATCAGGGGGAACCCTTTTAGAGGTTTATTACCCACATAATTACCAAATCATAACCACTTTTGATTCGTCATAAGACTGAACCATTTGCAAGTTATGGTAATGACAACCGTTAGTTACGACGGTTGTGTTTATGAGCTATAACTATGGAAATGTAAGACCAAAATGGTTGTGAACGACTTACAGAAGTGTGTTCTTGCTTATAGAGCAGAGAAGAGGACTTGAGGGCTCTTGCAATGACCAGAGATGTGTGTTTTTGGTGTTGTGAATGTTATGTGCATAATGTGGCTATTTATAGCCAATGCCAAGCATCTATGATCATTACAATCACCTACAACAGTCCAGAGATGATGGGTAGGTGTCCCAGAGGGCTATGGGTCGAGTAGGGGGCGCCCATGCTCCATTAATTGAGGTTTGATCGTTCACAATGCTCAAAAGGCAAGAAACTACAAAGTTTCTGCATCTGGGCACTTTACGCGACCCGCATGGAAGTTCCATGCCATTTTAATGCGGGTCGCCTGGGATTCAAATAACAGACGCGTAATAGAGGAGGCTCGCGGCCCGCCTCAACTTAACCATAACCTTCACGCGGGTCGCGAGAGGTTGGTTTGTCAGATTTTTTAAAATCTTTTGTCATGATTATCAGAATCCGGTAATTAATAACGAAATCTTTGGTAATGATTTACCTGACCTTTCGGTTTTGAAGGGGTAACTTTGCGGTTTGGCCCTCGGTTATTTACCGATAGGGGCCTCGTGTTATTTACCCGCATTATAAAGTCCCCGGCTAGTTTATTAATTATTTGGAAAGCCTTAACTTTCACTGTTGACGCTTTTAACCCTTCTCATACGAATTCGAGTATAACTCTTTCGTTTTAAAACGGAACTTCGCGGAATTTATACAGTATATTCTAGTGAGCGTATAATACTGTTACGAAGCTTTGGGAACGTTAAAGGGTCACTCAGAGGTATAATTAAACATGTTGACACAGTTAACCCCTGTAGTTCGTAATCTCTCACTTTCTTCCGCGTTTCGCTTCCGTACGATTTATGATTTATTCGTTTGAAGGTACAAGCATTTATTTAGGGTTATTATACAGTATATTTACCCTTGTTGACATTTATAACCCTCGAATTTATATACTTTCAAGGTTTGTCAAAATTAGTCCTTTATTTATTATGGATGCCACGTGTAATCAAATGACACGTGTTAACACATCATTGGACACAAAAATTTGAGGTGTTACAGCAGCTTATGTTTCTAAATGTTTAACTTGTTCACAAATCAAAGCTGAACACCAGAAACCCTCAGGATTGTTGCAACAATTGGAGATGCCAGTTTGGAAATGGGAATTGATAACAATGGATTTTCTTACCAAGTTACCCAAAACAAGAAAAGGTAATGATACAATCTGGGTGATTGTAGATAGGCTAACCAAGTCCGCTCATTTCTTACCAATGAAGGAAATTTTTAGTATGGAACAATTAGCCAAATTGTATGTAAATGAAATTGTTTCATTACATGGAATACCTTTATCAATTGTTTCTGATAGGGATAGCCGTTTTACCTCTCATTTCTGATCAAGTTTCCAAAAAGCAATGGGAACCAAGTTAAATCTAAGCACAACTTATCATCCTCAAACGGACGGACAAAGTGAAAGGACAATTCAGACAATGGAGACATGCTTAGAGCTTGTGTAATTGATTTCGGAGGTAATTGGGACGATCACTTACCTTTAATAGAATTTTCTTTCAACAACAGTTATCACACAAGTATCAATGCTGCACCATTCGAAGCACTTTATGGACGAAAGTGCAGAACCCCAGTCTGCTGGGCAGAAATTGGGGAAAAGCAACTATCTGGATCTGAAATAGTACAAGAAACCACTGATAAAATCATTCAAGTCAAGGAACGACTGAAAGCAGCACGTGATCGACAGAAGAGCTACGCGGATAACAGACGAAAGCCATTGGAATTTCAAGTAGGTGACAAGGTATTGTTAAAAGTCTCTCCTTGGAAAGGAGTGGTAAGATTCATCAAAAGAGGAAAGCTAAGTCCCAGGTATATTGGACCTTTTGAGATTATTAAAAGAATAGGACCTGTAGCCTATCAGCTAGAACTGCCAGAGGAAATGGCAGGAACACATGATGTATTTCATGTATCTAATCTCAAAAAGTGCCTAGCTGATGAATCACTTGTAGTACCTCTTAAGGATATAGAGGTAAATGAACAACTTAAGTTTGTAGAAAGACCTCTACAAATTGAAGATAGAAAAGTTAAGAATCTCAAGCATAAAAGATTAGTTTTGGTCAAAGTGAAATGGAACTCCAAACGAGGACCTACACATGGGAGCTTGAATCAGAAATGCAAGGGAAATATCCACACTTGTTCCAGTAGATCTCGAGGACGAGCTCTAAAACAAGGTGGGGAGGATGTAGCAATCCTCAAGAAAACCGACACCCTTGATAATTTTTCCGACACTCTAAAAATATTTAAAATATCCCAACATGTCTTTAAATATACCCCGTATGTGAAAACCGAGCTCAAAATATAACGTAACATTTAAAAATAAATAAAAACAAGAAATATTAAGTTGAGGCGGGCCGCGTAGGACCCCACCCCAACCTTACGCGGGCGGTATCAAGGTTAGACCTGATTTCGTTTGATTTCTTAAGTTCAGGCGGGCCGCGTAAGATCCACCATTAGTTTACGCGTGCCGCGAGAGTCCCAAATTGTGGCACAGCCCGGTGTTGACACGTGTCGTAACGCGTGTTGAACCTAGTGATGACTCGGATCACCTATGACCCTATTCCCCTACTACGCGGGCCGCGTAAGCCAAGGCTTACCTTTACGCGGGCCGCGAGAGACTTGAATTACAGCCCTATAAATTGGGAGCTCGGGATTCAGTCCCAAATCGTTCAATCTCTTTCTCTCTCAACGAATTTCTAAAGAAATAATATAATTTCCGAGTATTATACCCCCTAAATAGCGAGGTTCTGCTACGATGTAAGTATTATAACCCCTGGAGACGTATTAGATACTCTGCCCGATTGATCTAAGGTTCCGTAACGGCTGTCGTGGTTCTGCCCGACGTAGTCGTTGGAATGCCGTCTCGGGGAGGGTATTACTAATGTTAAAATGGGTTATTATACTAACACACGTGCATTTGTGTAATTTATAGATTATTCCTAGGAAATCCTTACTGAAAACCCTAAGACAGCAATGTGAGTTGATCCACTTTTTGTAAACCTTTTGTTAATTGTTTTTACAAAACCTTAAATACCTTTCCATGCGAATAACAGTTATTGAGTATTTGTAAGAATACAATTATCGTGGGTATGTTGGGGTTTTGTATACAAAATTTGTTACCACCTGGTCAAGGAGTAAAATTTCCACAAGTCATGTCTGATAGTACCGACGGGTGATAATTGATATAACTTGGAAACAAATGTAATTGCGAGATCGCACTCAATACTGTACACTGTGAAATGATTTTACTTAAATTTGATTAAACTGGGATTCACTCACCAGTATTTCCCAGTTACAAAATGGTTTTAAAACGCGTTTCAGGTAACAATAGGTGAAAGCCAAATAGAAGCCAGCTGGACAGCACTAAAGGCTTGGAAAAATGGCAATAAAGTTACCTAAGAATAAAATAGATGTTTTGTTAAATAAAATAGGATTTATTCCTATAAAAGTGTGTATAGTGAAAACTTGGGTTTTACCCACGTGTTTGATATTATAAAATGTGGTGGTTTACTCTGATAACATATTTCCTAACTACGGTCCTGATGAAAATTTCCGCTGCCAAATTGGATAATAACATGATACCACTGAAACTGGCTCGCGGCCGCCCGTTCCCGGGGATTAGGGATCGGGGGTTGCGACAGATTGCTTGGTAGATATCATGTTTATCCTAAGCCTGGTCAACCACGTCCTATTATGGTTACCAATATTAGGACCGTATGCAAATAAGTCACGTATAACGCGTATTTAACAAACAACGTGCCAGTAGTCATGTATTATACACCATCATATATTCTATACAAGTATTATGTTTCATAATAGTAACTGTCGTACACAAGGTAAAGTGAACAGTGGGTGAGTGTGCGGTCTAATAGGGGATTGGGCCTCTATATAGTATGCGACCCACTAAGACTGTGACAACCGTGTTCTATAGTCGTGGTTCAATGTAAAACAATGTTGGTTATCAATAAAACAATGAGCTTTGGTGTTATTATATGTGTTTTTGTGTTATTATGTGTGTATTTGTGTTTGGTGATTTTTCAATTAGATTCAAATCCGATTTCAAGCTTAAATCACTTTCTGGAAGGTTATACGCGCACGGATGTGTAAATATAACCAGTTTAACGCAACAAACACTCCGGAAAAGTGAAATAGGCTTAACATACCTTAAATAACCTCCACATAACTTAGAAATAAGTTTTGGATGGTTTGGTGTGTTGAAATCAAGTTTGTTCGATCGCTGGGACTATTTGTGTCAAACTGCGAAACTATACCGATTTGTATAGTAACGAACATTCCGGAACTTGATCATAAGCTAAACATACCCTAAATAACCTTTACATAGCTTATAAATAGGCTTTGAGGGGTTCGGTATGCTAAAATAAACTTTATTGATCAATAGGGACTAAAAGCGTCAAAAAATGCACAAGTTTGCATTTTCGCGCATATCTTACGTTCTGAATATATCCGGACATCCAAAAATTTATGTAAGCATTAAAATATTTTATTTTAGTGTTTGGCAAAAGAAAATTCCATTCGTCACTTGATTTGGATCGTTTTTGCGTTCGTTACGACTTCCGTCGTAATTAAGCGAATAACGCAACCGTATGACCGAACGAACCGACATCCGAGATATTTTTGAGCATGTTTGGAGTTTCCTATACTTTAACATCATTTTAGAGCTTTGAAATGGGGTTAACGGGGCTTAAAAGTGCCAAAAATCAAGTTTTACAAGTGCATGGACCATTTTGAAATTTCTGACCAGATTCAATGAACCTAGTCCATTTTGAAGTGTTGATGGTTTTAACCAATGGTTTGCAAAACCATGGGCTGGTATTCAATGAACCTAGTCCATTATGACTAATATTAGGGGCTCCCATGGTTTTAGAAAACCATGGGCACACATGTAAGGTCCAGATCAAAGCTCAGTTTTCGGTGAACGATCTTAACGGTTCTTGAATTCCTATAAATACCCACCCTCACTTCCTCCCAAAGCACACTTGAATCTGATTTTGGCTCTCTAAGTTGAAGTTTATGCTTCATACCTGAGAGTAAATTGGATCAAGAGCTTGCAGGGACCTTCTGTAAGTATTCTTTCGTTCTTTTCATTCGTTTTTGTCGTTAAAGTCAAACTGCGTTTGACTTTCTGCTTTGACCAGATTATGGTCAATGCGAAGTTCGTTTGAACTTCATAACGTGAGCGTAATCACGATGGTTATAGTCCCTAGTGACTATACCTACTGATTACCACGTTATCTAGACTCAGTGACGAGTCGTAGTTTCGGCCAAAATGCGTTTTCTCGCGTATTTTGTAACCAAACTACTCTAGGATATCAAAACCTGTTTTCTAACTTAACTAAACATGTTCTAGCATGTTTAGCTCGTCACTTTTTTTTAGATTAGCGCTTGTGTGGAGCCGAAAGTCAAGCGGACTAAACACCCGCTTAGACTTTCGAACACGACCCATTTGGTCGATCATTAGGATCCGACCAAATATGTTAAGTGATCATAGTAGCGTAGGGAATAACCTTCCGAGGTTATACCTTATGGTCACTTAGGTTTGATTAGTCGCATGATAGGTAGTTTATATGCCTTTGGTAAACTACCAAAATATCCTTTTCATACATAATTGGTAATTAAGCATATGTAACCTAAACTTTTGACACATAACTGATTATGTAACATAATTAAACTTGTATGGGCATATAATACTTGTCACAGGACTAGTTAGACGTCTTGAACACGCTTTTGCGCACACGACGCGTTAAAGTAGCGTAAGCTACCTTAATGGGTCGCGATGGTGTCACAGCCCCCGATTCCTAGTTCCCGGGAACGGGCGGTCGTGAGCCAGTTTCGGTGGTATCACGTTTATTTATCCAATTTGGCAGCGGAAATTTTCATCAGGACCGTAGTTAGGAAATATTTAATCAGAGTAAACCACCATGTTTTATAACATTAAACATATGGGTAAAACCCAAGTTTTCAATACACACATTTCATAGGAATAAATCCTATTTATTTAATAAAAACATCCATTTTATTCTTAGGTAACTTTATTGCCACTTTTCCAAGCCTCCAGTGCTGTCCAGCTGGCTTCTATTTGGCTTTCACATTTTGTTACCTGAAACGCGTTTTAAAAAACATTTTTGTCAGTGGAAAATACTGGTGAGTGAATCCCAGTTTAATCAGGTTTAAATAAAATTCATAGTGAACAGTATTGAGGGCGATCCCGCAATTATATTTGTTTCCAAGTTATATCAATTATCACCCGTTGGTACTGTCGAAACCCGACTTGTGGAAATGTTACTCCTTAACCAGGTTGTAACCAATTTTGTATACAAAACCCCAGCATACCCACGATAATTGTATTCTTACAAATACTCAATAACTGTTATTCGCATAGAAAGGTATTTAAGCTTTTGTAAAAACAGTTAACAAAAAGAGGATTACTCACATTGCTGTCTTAGGTTATTCTTTAGAGTTTCCTGGTGAATATCTATAATTTACACAAATGCACGTGTGTTAGTATAATAACCCATTTTAACATTAGTAATACCCTCCCCGAGACGGCATTCCAACGACTACGTCGGGCAGAACCACGACAGCCGTTACGGAACCCTAGATCAATCGGGCAGCGTATCTAATACGTCTCCAGGGGTTATAATACTTACATCGTAGCAGAACCTCACTAATTAGGGGGTATAATGCCCGGGTATAATAACGCCACTACAGAAATTTAGAAAGAAAGAAAGGAAATGAACGAGCAGACTGAAGGCCCGTTGCCCTCTTTATATAGGGCTGTAATCGCGTCTCCACGCGGCCCGCGTGAAGAACAGGCCAAGCTTACACGGCCCGCATCAACGCTGGGTCAACGCGTAGCTTGGCTGGGTCAGCATATAGACCTGCCGTGTGTTGGGCCACGTGGCTGCACCGGGCTTTGCCAGATTTTAGGACGCTCGCGGCCCGCATGAACTTAAACGGAACCATACGCGGCCCGCATGAACTAAAGATTTCAGCGGAGTCCATTTACATATTAATGCGGCCCGCCTTAGGTTGAGGTGAGGTCATACGTGGCCCGCCTCAACTTAAGATTTAGGGTTTTTAATTTATTTTATGTATTATGTTCTACTTTGGGCTCGGTTTTCACATACGGGGTGCATATAAAGACATGTTGAGACATTTTAAGATATATTAGGGTGTAAAAATTATTTAGGAGGACATCGATTTTACCGAGGGTTGTTATATCCTCCCCACCTTGTTTTAGAGCTCGTCCTCGAGATCTACTGGAACAAGTGTGGATATTTCCCTTGCATTTCTGATTCAAGTTCCCATGTGTATTCAGGTCCTCTTTTAGAGTCCCACTTCACTTTGACCAGAACTAATCTCTTATGTTTGAGATTCTTAATTTTCCTATCTTCAATTTGTAGAGGTCTTTCTACAAATTTGAGTTGTTCATTTACCTCTATATCCTTGAGAGGTATTACGAGTGACTCATCAGCTAAGCACTTTTTGAGATTAGATACATGAAATACATCATGTATTCCTGCCATTTCCTCTGGAAGTTGTAGCTGATAGGCTACAGGTCCTACTCTTTTAATAATCTTGAAAGGTCCAATATACCTGGGACTTAGTTTTCCTCTTTTGATGAATCTTACTACTCCTTTCCAAGGAGAGACTTTTAATAATACTTTATCTCCTACCTGAAATTCTAATGGTTTGCGTCTGTTATCAGCGTAGCTCTTTTGTCGATCACGCGCTGCTTTCAGTCGTTCCTTGACTTGAATGATTTTATCAGTTGTTTCTTGTACTATCTCGGGTCCAGATAGTTGTTTTTCCCCAATTTCTGCCCAACAGACTGGGGTTCTGCACTTTCGTCCATAAAGTGCTTCGAATGGTGCAGCATTGATACTTGTGTGATAACTGTTATTATAAGAAAATTCTATTAAAGGTAAGTGTTCGTCCCAATTACCACTGAAATCAATTACACAAGCTCTAAGCATGTCTTCCATCGTCTGGATTGTCCTTTCGCTTTGCCCGTCTGTTTGAGGATGATAAGTTGTGCTTAAATTCAACTTGGTTCCCATTGCTTTTTGGAAACTTGACAAAAAATGAGAGGTAAAACGGCTATCCCTATCAGAAACAATTGATAAAGGAATGCCATGTAAAGAAACGATTTCATTTACATATAATTTGGCTAATTATTCCATACTAAAGGTTTCTTTCATTGGTAAGAAATGAGCTGACTTGGTTAACCTATCTACAATTACCTAGATTGTATCATTACCTTTTCTTGTTTTGGGTAATTTGGTAACAAAATCTATTGTTATCAATTCCCATTTCCAAACTGGCATTTCTAATTGTTGCAACAAACCTGAGGGTTTCTGATGTTCAGCTTTAACTTGTGAGCAAGTTAAACATTTAGAAACATAGGCTGCTACATCCTTTTTCATTCCTATCCACCAGAAATTTTTTTTTTAAATCCTGGTACATTTTATCACTTCCTGGATGCATCGTATATTTAGACTTATGAGTTTCTTCTTCTAATATACGGTTACGTAAATTTCCTAATTTAGGTATCCACATTCTTTTTTTTATGGAATCTCCAAATTCCATCTGTTCCTTGTTCTAACTCCTTAATCATTCCTTTTAATTTTTCAGTATCCTCCTTGATTACTGATTCTTGTGCTTTTCTAATCTGATCGTTTAAATCTACTTGTAGATTTAATTTAAGAGAACGTACCCTTTTTGGCTTTTCGTGATACTTTCGACTTAAAGCATCCGCCACCACATTGGCTTTTCCTGCATGATACTGGATATCACAATCATAATCGCTAAGTAACTCCATCCAGCGTCTTTGTCTCATATTCAACTCTTTTTGCCCAAAAACATACCTTAAACTCTTATGATCTGTGAATATGGTAAACTTACTACCATAAAGATAATGTCTCCAAATCTTAAGGACAAAAATTATAGCTCCTAATTCCAAATCATGGGTTGAATAATTTTCTTCGTGACTCTTAAGCTGTCTAGATGCATAAGCTATAACCTTTTGACGCCGCATTAATACACATCCATAACCTAACTTTGAAGCGTCACAAAAGACTACAAAGTCTTTGGTTCCTTCCGATAACGCTAGTATGGGTGTATGGGTTAGTCTTTGCTTAAGAATTCTAAAGGCTTCTTCTTGTTTTGGTCCCCATTCAAACTTAACAGATTTACAGGTTAACTTAGTTAAAGGAATGGCTATTCTAGAAAAATCTCAGATAAATCTTCTATAATAACCGGCCAATCCTAAGAAACTCCTAACCTCGGTTGGTGATTCAGGGGTTTTCCATTTGTTAATTGCCTCGATCTTTGTTAGATCTACATGAATTCCTTCATGATTAACTAAATGTCCGAGAAATTGTACCTGTTCTAACCAAAATTCGCAGTTTGAAAATTTAGCATAAAGCTTTTCCTTTCTCAATAAACTTAAAAGTAAGTGCAAGTGCTTTGCATGCTCCTCTTTACTTTTAGAGTAAATTAGAATATCATCTATGAAGACAATTATGAATTTATCCAAATATGGTTTACATATTCGGTTCATCATGTCCATAAATGCGGCTGGGGCATTGGTTAAACCAAATGGCATGACAGTAAATTCATAATGACCATACCTTGTTCTGAATGCGGTTTTAGGAATGTCCTCTTCCTGTACCTTTAATTGATGATATCCTGATCTTAAATCGATTTTAGAGAAAAATCGAGCTCCCTGAAGTTGATCGAACAAATCATCGATCCTCGGTAATGGATACCGATTCTTAATCGTGACTTTGTTCAATTCGCGGTAGTCAATGCACATACGCATTGATCCGTCCTTCTTTTTAACAAATAAAATCGGCGCTCCCCATGGCGATGAGCTTGGCTGTATGAATCCTTTCTCCAACAATTCGTCTAGTTGTTTCTTCAGTTCTTGCATTTCCGCGGGTGCCAAACGGTAAGGTGCTTTGGCAATTGGTGCTGTTCCTGGTAGCAGGTGAATTCTAAATTCAACTTCTCTGCCTGGCGGTAGCCCTGGCAATTCTTCTGGAAAGACATCTGAAAATTGGGACACTACTGGAATGTCTTTTAACTCTTTTCCTTTAGTGTTAGTGATTATAGAAATCAAATACACTATAGATCCTTTCCTTATATAACTTGCAGTTTTCATCACAGAGATGAATTTAGTGGATCTAGATGGTTTATCTCCTTTAATTGTGATCTTTTCACCTCCTGGTGATTTTACTTGAATTGACTTTTGATCACATAAGATATTGGCTTTATTGGCTATTAACCAATCCATTCCTAACACGACATCAAATCCTACCAGATTCATTGGGTAAAGGTTTGCAATAAATTTTTGATTAAAAATTTCTATTCTTGCTCCTTGCAAGACTTCAGAAATCTTAACGGTTTCTCCATTTGCTGTTTCTACTAGACATTCTTGTGGTAGTTTAGTTAATGATTGATTTAGGAGTTTGCAAAATGAAGTATTAATAAAACTTTGGTTTGCACCAGAGTCAAATAATACTTTAGCAAAAATATCATTAACTAAAAATGTACCAGCAATGACGTCCGGAATCATTCTAGCTTCATCTGCAGTTAGAACGAATGCTCTAGCATTTTTAGTATTCTTGCTGTTTGCAGCTGGAGCCAATTTTGGACAGTTTGTCTTAATATGACCTTTTTCTCCACAGTTGTAACACATTCCATTACTGGTTTTTCTCCTGCAATTTTCTTCCTTGTGCCCTGGCGCTTTACAGTAATTGCAGTAAGTAGAGCATCTTCCAGAATGCTTCTTCTTGCAGTTTCTGCAGTATGGTGCTGAGGTAGAACCTACATTCCTATGATTGGAATTCCCAGAATGGAATTCTTGAGTAAGTCTTTGGGTTAGGTTTCTCCTCTGGTCTTCTTCTCTAGTTCGCACTAGTTCATCAGTCAAGGTATTGGCTAGTTCTACAGCTTCCTCTATGGTTTGGGATCTAGCTGCCTTGACTACATGCCTAATTTCTCCAATTAATCCCCAGATGTAACGGGAGATTAATACCGGTTCAGGTGATGCAAGGGTTGGTACTATCCTAGCATATTCAAAGAATGTGGTAGTGTAACCCTTACTGTCTACCCCGGCCATTCTTAGATTCAGAAACTTATTTGCTATCTGTTCCTTTTCATTGGGAGGGCAGAATTTCCTTTCTACCATATTTTTTAACTCCTCCCATTCCATATTATAAACCCTATCACTTCCTCTTGACTGGAGGATAGTGTTCCACCATTCTAGGGCTGCATTTTTAAACAGATTTGAAGCAAACATTATCTTATCTTCTTCAGCACATTTACTTATTTTTAGAACAGCCTCAGTTTTCTCTATCCAGCGTAGGGCTGCAATGGGTCCTTCATTGCCCGAGAATTCTATTGGTTTACAGGACCAGAATTCCTTGTAAGAACAACCATATGGCATGGTTCTTCTTCTTTTGGGAATGGGCGCTTGAAGTACGAGTCCATTGTTCACGCTGTGTTCCGGTTCACTTGGTCGTTTACTACTATGCTTACTTTTATTATTTGCTTCTTGGACCGTCTGAATAATAAATGACATTGCATCTATAATTCCTTGTGCCACTATGTGTTGAACGGCACTATTATCCATTTGGTTTCCATTGTTATTGTTGTCCGGATTCTCATTAACCACGTTAATGTTACTCTGGTTATCGTTATTCAGATTATCTTGATTTCCCTCGTCGGCCATCTGAATTTTACACAATTACCAAATATTAATATCACAAATAATATTTGAATATAGCCAACCACATGACACGCACTTTTAGCCAAAAGCGTCGAGCATTGCGACTTTTACTCTATTTATATAGTATGCATCATTACACACTAGTACTGGAATTTAATTTACAATACCGACTGAAATGTAAAGCTACAACACTAGTAGTAGGCGTTCGTAGTGTTTTTTTTTTTTCATACACACATATATTATTATATTATATTATATTATTATTATTACTACCATTCCTGCCATCACATTCACTGATATGGATTCATCCAAAAATCCATATTACGCTCATCGTATTTACATACGAGGCGTTCTCCCACCTGTCGCATTCTCTCACTGCTTTCTAAAATTTCCTCACCGAAGTGTTACGCCCCATTTCTCTAAATTCGACATATAAAATAAATAGGAAAACTTCAGGAAAATTCGGCATGACCTATTCGTTTAAAACCATTAACACCCTGTTATACATACCAAACTTCAACGCTTAACATTCTTGACAAAAACCCCAAAACAAACAAAGTCTATATTGGACACGACATGACTTCGACTACCAAGTTTTTACCCAACAACGAAGTTATCAACATACTACATAGACCTAGATACATATGACCAAAACTTAACCCATTTTAATAGACTTAATAACGGAAGCGTGAGGCGGGCGTAATCCAAGTGTGCACGTTCCAAGCCGTCCAATCGCCTAAGTCGAGGATTTACCTACATTAAACATTCAACTTTAAACAGTTAGTAAAAACGCTTATTTAGTCTACAATACCAACATGATAATTACGATCATTTACATACTTCCATTGCTTATAAACATTCGATTATTCATTCGAGTGGATATGGCATACAATCTCATAATGAGATTCAAGCATTTCGCATTCGACCCAATAACATCGGGTTAATTACCTTTAACTTAAATCCTTCATACTATCCGTGCAACGGATTGAACTTTTGCATACGATTTTGCTTACATGACCACCCGTCCTAGACGGATGGTCTCATATCCTTACTCGACCTAGTCATAAGATCCGGTCGATTCGCATAGCTTAGCATAATCCTTTCTTTAGCATCAATGAATCCGCAAGGGATTCATC
Source organism: Helianthus annuus (assembly GCF_002127325.2). Taxonomy (NCBI): domain Eukaryota; kingdom Viridiplantae; phylum Streptophyta; class Magnoliopsida; order Asterales; family Asteraceae; genus Helianthus; species Helianthus annuus. The sequence goes on from NC_035444.2 coordinate 3,147,969, forward strand.
ATCTATATACTAACACCACAAATGACTAAAACATAGGAAAATTTCTAGTAACAAGGGTTGTTCAATATAGTTACTAACGAATAGATAAAAAGTAAACTTTCGTATGAAACGGATCATACCTCGGTCTTGTGATCCTTCCGGTTTCTTGGAATTTGAACCTTCTTCCTTGACACCTAAATCAACATGATCATTCACTCATTTAGTACCCAAACTTACATTCCATCATTTTTCCAATTTACACATAACTACTCAATCAAGCATTTCATCGAGCACCTAGTAGGCGTTACATTAATAAAGCATAGTGTACAACATTTTAAAGCATAACTTGCTATTCCACCTATACATCATTATTACTCAATCTATTTCTTACAATTTCATGAATCTACATCAATTTAACTAACCTTTGGGTACTACAAGCAGATTTACATGTAAAATTGCATTTGTTCATCATTCCTATAATCCTCATATCCAAAATCATAATTCCACAAAGTGGGTTTTTAGAGATTTTCTTTCCATTAGCCAAAATCAAACATAATTCCTACTCTAAAGAGTATCCTTAATATCTAAACAACACAAATCTTATCACAATTTCTTGATTGGGTCGAAACCCTAATTATAAACATCACCAAAATCAAAAATTCGACTTACCACTTCACTAGATATACTTAGATGTTTGGAGTTTTAGAACATGCAGCAATTAAACCTTGATTTCTCCTTGTTAATTGGTTAATTTTTGCAAGAACAAGGTAACCCTTGTTTTCTCCTGCCCTTGATCGATCCCAGGTACGCACACAAGAGTGTGTTTGTGGGTTTACCAATATCAAACCTTACTTATTAAAATCTTTCACATTAACCCCCTTCTAAATTGATAAGTATTTAATTTAAGCATTACTTCAAATTTTTAACTTATTTCTTATCATAACCCATTAACTAGGTTACTTTTGTTCATTTTTATTTAATTTAATTAAGTACCGGTTTTTGGGGTGTTACACGAAGGTCCTAAGTTCTTGGACATTTTCTGCACTCATTGGGGGTGCAGGTTCTAGGACTGGGTTTGGAATTTGTGGTGCGGGTTCCTGGTACGGAGGCATAGGGGCCTGGTACGGGTATGGATTCTCTAAAATTTCCCTAACATATGCATCACTAATGTTGTAGGGATCTTGAGGATCTAACCCTGGGTAAGCTCCTAAGTTGGGCATTGGCACATTTTCCTGTATTGGGTTTTGTTGCACATAGTCCCTAACATCGTCCCACCAGGGGTCGTAGTTGTTTGGGTCTAGAGGATTTGGTGCAGATACCATAGGTATCTCCTCAGGGTTGTAATCAGGCATTTCTATTTGGTTTTCTACTTCAATGGGTTGGTCAGGATTTTGTGGTTGGGGTGCTAGCATTTGTTCCAGGTTTGGGTCAGCAGCAGTGGTTGCTAAAATATGGATATTAGTGATACCCCTATTGAGCATATCCTGATTATAAGCATCAGTCTCTCTTTTTGCTGCGGCTAACACTCGCTGTTCCTGCAACTTTTTCATTCGTTTCCTACGCTCGTGTGCTCCCCTACTGAACCATCCCCTCTTTTTCTGAGGAAATGGCTCTTCAGATTGAGCCTTAAACACAAAGATTCCTTCTTCTGTGTCAGCAGAGTACCCCGAGAGGGCAGGCTGAGAAGAGGAGGTGCCTTCGCTCCTAGGCGAACCAGACAATTGACGATAGGCGTCAGAGGGTCCTTGGTCGCTCATACTGTAAACTAACAAATAGTCAGATAACACATAGCTAGAAAATACAATTATGCACGTATTCCCGTAATTTATTTCTTAACATTTTGAATGTTGATGTCAGCAGAACACTTATGTGGCTGAATCAGTGGCATAGCTCTGATACCACCTTCTGTCACAGCCCCCGATTCCTAGTTCCCGGGAACGGGCGGTCGTGAGCCAGTTTCGGTGGTATCACGTTTATTTATCCAATTTGGCAGCGGAAATTTTCATCAGGACCGTAGTTAGGAAATATTTAATCAGAGTAAACCACCATGTTTTATAACATTAAACATATGGGTAAAACCCAAGTTTTCAATACACACATTTCATAGGAATAAATCCTATTTATTTAATAAAAACATCTATTTTATTCTTAGGTAACTTTATTGCCACTTTTCCAAGCCTCCAGTGCTGTCCAGCTGGCTTCTATTTGGCTTTCACATTTTGTTACCTGAAACGCGTTTTAAAAAACATTTTTGTCAGTGGGAAATACTGGTGAGTGAATCCCAGTTTAATCAGGTTTAAATAAAATTCACAGTGAACAGTATTGAGGGCGATCCCGCAATTACATTTGTTTCCAAGTTATATCAAGTATCACCCGTTGGTACTGTCGAAACCCGACTTGTGGAAATGTTACTCCTTAACCAGGTTGTAACCAATTTTGTATACAAAACCCCAACATACCCACGATAATTGTATTCTTACAAATACTCAATAACTGTTATTCGCATAGAAAGGTATTTAAGCTTTTGTAAAAACAGTTAACAAAAAGAGGATTACTCACATTGCTGTCTTAGGTTATTCTTTAGAGTTTCCTGGTGAATATCTATAATTTACACAAATGCACGTGTGTTAGTATAATAACCCATTTTAACATTAGTAATACCCTCCCCGAGACGGCATTCCAACGACTACGTCAGGCAGAACCACGACAGCCATTACGGAACCCTAGATCAATCGGGCAACGTATCTAATACGTCTCCAGGGGTTATAATACTTACATCGTAGCAGAACCTCGCTAATTAGGGGGTATAATGCCTGGGTATAATAACGCCACTACAGAAATTTAGAAAGAAAGAAAGGAAATAAACGAGCAGACTGAAGGCCCGTTGCCCTCTTTATATAGGGCTGTAATCGCGTCTCCACGCGGCCCGCGTGAAGAACAGGCCAAGCTTACGTGGCCCGCATCAACGCTGGGTCAACGCGTAGCTTGGCTGGGTCAGCGTATAGACCTGCCGTGTGTTGGGCCACGTGGTTGCACCGGGCTTTGCCAGATTTTAGGACGCTCGCGGCCCGCATGAACTTAAACGTAACCATACGCGGCCCGCATGAACTAAAGATTTCAGCGGAGTCCATTTACATATTAATGCAGCCCGCCTTAGGTTGAGGTGAGGTCATACGCGGCCCGCCTCAACTTAAGATTTAGGGTTTTTAATTTATTTTATGTATTATGTTCTACTTTGGGCTCGGTTTTCACATACGGGGTGCATATAAAGACATGTTGAGACATTTTAAGATATATTAGGGTGTAAAAATTATTTAGGAGGACATCGATTTTACCGAGGGTTGTTATAGATGGGTCGAAAGCACTTAGGTTAGGTTTCAATTTAGGATGTAAGCTTTGTTAAACCATATCACATGAGTTCCAATACTCATTTGGTTTACGAGACTTCATTCTATCCGATCGTCCGATTTAGGCGTCTATTGTTTGACTAGTGGTTCGATTACTAGGTGCTACTTGATTTCTCTGGGTTACTTGAGTTTGCTTGAGTTCTATTGATTGAAGATACTTTGCACTTCATGTGAGTACATAGTTCCCCTATTTTACTGTTTTCAATTGTTTTGGGGTGATTCATATGTACAAAATGATTTCAAGGTTTAAACAATGGTTTTTCAAAAACAATTAAGATGGTTTATACTAAAACGATTTCAATAAAGTGAACAAAACTTATTGGTTGTAGTTACATAACAAATGAAATTCATTAGCATTGATCAAGCCGACCAGTATTAGGTTATGGTACCATAGGATCTGACAAATCCCGTTATTTTACTGCACCCATGGTTATGTGTGGGGGTTGTGGTCAACGACTGAATCTGATGTTTGTTAACTTACCCTTTGGTGGTTTGTTAACTCGAGAAGCGAGAAGCAAGGTGGTCTAGTCATAAAGGTTTGAATGTTGTTAGCGAGACGACCATATATAGTTTTCACAAATTAAAACAAGGATGATTTAAACGATTTTAAACGAGTTAACGATTTCTAAAACGATTTGAACAAGTTAAACAAATTGGATAAACGATTGGTTTTGGTTAGTGATTAGATAACGGGACGGGTGTAATGTGATGAAAGCATGGTGGATACGTCGTTGGTACTTCCTATACATAAGTGTTTTCATCTTATTACATATCGTGGCGTTATTTAGTTCACTTGGGTAAACGATTTTGAAACAATGTCACGCAACAATGTTTTTCTAAAAGATATAAACCATACGAGTTTTTAACAAGTTTTTAACAAGTTTTTACAAGATGTTTTAAAAGTTGGTTTTCTAAAACAAATGTTTTTTGGGTTAAGAAGCATGGCTACGAGATTTTACAAACTATAACCCACTTGATTTGAGTTGGTTAAATATGTTGCAATACACTTTTCAAAACAAGGTTTGTATTTTGACTCTTGTAGTCTAATAAAGTACTGCAACATATAAACGAGCCATGATTCCGACACTCTTATAAAACCTATGTACTCGCCAGCATTTCTTTGCTGACTTTGTTTTTACATATGTTTCAGGTGTTGTTGCTTGACTGATTTCTAGGATGTATGCGTCACATAGGATCCGGACAAGGCCTTAGTGACATAATAACAATGATAGTCGATATTTAACTTGTTTATTTTGTGTCAAGACAATGTAATGTTTAATATTATCCATAAAACGAAACTATTTTTGTATCCATGGTTGTGAAACAATTATTCTGTTGGAACACGCCCCGACGTTTCCGCCACGGTTTGTTGTCCTACGTGGTCGGGGTGTGACAGAAAAGTTGGTATCAGAGCCAATGGTTATAGGGAATTAGGTTATTAGTAATGCTTTGTCCTAGACTATAACTTTTAGGACCCCAACGCAAGTTTCTTGCGTTTAGATTTTAAAACAATACCATCACCTATCCTTAGGTGATAACCACAATAAGTTCGAATCCTCTTTGAAAACTAATCATCTGTTCTAGGATGATTGATTACTAGGTTTTGAACCCTCTGTTATATGGTTTTGAACCCTTTAAGTTTTCAAAATCTCGTCAAAGTTTGGGTCTAAATTGTGTGAACACGTGCAAACTGGAAGAGTGAGTGCCTGTACTCTGAGTTTTCTGTCAAAGGCTAGAGTGTTCGTATAAATCCACATAATCGGACCAGTCACTCTTACCTGGGAACTCTTGGGGTGAGTGTTCACTTATAGGCGAGCATGTCTTCGGCGATACATTATATTGACCCATTTACTGTGATTAATCACTGCGTGTCGTTTGTTTGTTCGAGGTAACTAACGAATGATCACCTTCCTTGTGTTTTGTCGATGTTTTCAATGCCTCTTTTGTTTTTCCAATTGTCGATCCCGCCCATGGACGAGCTTTCAATCTGAATGCAAACGAGGCTCGAGTTGACAACCTCGTTGTCAATCGTACGTTCCTTGTCAATGGTACGTTTTTTGTTAACAATCGACCTGCATCTATTCTTTTTGATTCTGGAGCCGATAGAAGTTTTGTTTCATTGTCTTTTGAACCTTTGCTTGCGATACCTAGAACTAAACTAAGGAAACCCTTATCTGTTGAAGTTGCTACTGGTAAACCTCTTGTTCTCGATTCTGTTCTTCGTGATTGTCAGTTGAACCTTGATAACCATCTTTTTCCTATTGACCTCACACCGATGCAACTTGGGAGCTTAGATATTATCGTTGGAATGGATTAGTTGACCAAACATCATGCTGAAGTGGTTTGTTTTGACAAGATTGTTCGTATTCCTTTGTCTTCTGGCGATGTTTTGGAAGTTCGGGGCGAGAAACCTTCAGGTGGATTGAAGCTTATGTCGTGTATGGAAGCCCAAAGGTATTTGAGAAAAGGATATGTTGCTTTTCTGGCGCATGTCACCGAGGAGAAAGACAAACGCAAGAGTGGTCAGGATATTCCGATTGTTCGAGATTATCCAGAGGTGTTTCCTGATGAACTGCCTGGTTTGCCTCCAGTTCGTCAAATCGAGTTTCATTTTAACCTTGTACCCAATACCAACCCAATTTCAAAAACGCCTTATCGACTTGCACCGTCCGAGATGCAAGAATTATCGAAGCAGCTTCAAGAGTTATCTGATAAAGGATTCATCCGTCCGAGCTTTTTTCACCCTGGGGAGCTCCTGCCCTCTGCGTGAAAAAGAAAGATGGGTCTGTTTGAATGTGTATCGATTATCGTGAGCTTAATAAGCTCACCATCAAGAATCGATATCCCCTACCTCGAATTGATGATCTCTTCGACCAGCTGCAAGGTGCTTCATGCTTTTCTAAGATTGATATGCGTTCTGGGTATCATCAACTTCGTGTTCTCGAAGAAGATATTCCCAAAACTGCTTTCCGCACAAGATATGGGCATTATGAGTTCACTGTCATGCCTTTTAGTTTGACGAATGCTCCAGCTATCTTCATGGACTTAATGAATAGGGTCTGTAAATCTTATTTAGACAAGTTCATTATTGTGTTCATCGACGATATTCTGGTCTATTCGAAGTCTCGAGCTGAGCACGAGCAACACCTTCGCTTAACATTGGAACTCCTGAAGAAGGAACAACTTTTTGCTAAATTCTCCAAGTGTGAATTCTGGCTTAAAGAAGTTCAATTCTTGGGTCATATAGTCAATAAGCAGGGTATTCATGTGGATCCATCCAAGATTGTTGCTATTAAAGACTAAAATACACCAACAACACCTACAAAGATTCGATCTTTTCTTGGTATTGCTGGATATTATCATCGATTCATTTCAAACTTCTCAAAGATCGCGGTTCCACTCAGAAGAATAAGCCTTTTGAGTGGGGACCCAAACAAGAAGAAGCATTCCAAACGCTATCTGATCTTCAAACTCGTGTTCTTCAAGCTCAGCAATTTTGTGTTTCACAAAATTTGATGGGTACGGAATTACCACATCAGCTTGAGCTTAAACTCGAAACGAAGGACGATAGGTTGCTCTTTTTCAAGGATCGTTTGTGGTTTCCAAAACAAGACGATCTTCACACCTTGGTAATGGACGAATCTCACAAGTCTCGATATTCTATCCATCCTGGTGCTGATAAAATGTACAAGGATCTTTGTACTAAGTTCTGGTGGCCTGGTATGAAGAAGGATGTTGCCTTGTATGTATCAAAATGCCTGACTTATCTCAAAGTCAAGGCTGAACATCAACGACCTTCTGGTTTGCTTGTACAACCAGAGATACCGGTTTGGAAGTGGGAGAGCCTTGCGATGGATCTCATCACTAAGTTACCGCGTACGTCTAAAGGTCATGATGCTATATGGGTTGTTATCGATCGATTAACGAAATCAGCTCATTTTATTCCAATTCGCGAGGACCTATCTGCTGATAGACTTGCAAAGATTTATGTTGATGAGATTGTATCACGACATGGTGTTCCGTTGGATATCATTCCTGATCGTGATGCTCGGTTTTTCATCTCATTTCTGGAAGACCATGCAATCTGCTATGGGAACCCAACTAAATCTAAGCACTGCTTATCATCCCCAAACAGATAGTCAATCTGAGCGAACAATTCAAACTATGGAGGATATGCTTAGAGCGTGCGTGATAGACTTTGGTGGTAATTGGGATTCTCATCTGCCATTGATCGAGTTCTCTTACAACAATAGTCATCATGCTAGTATTAATATGGCACCATTCGAAGCTCTCTACGGTTGAAAATGTCGTTCACCTCTCTGTTGGAACGAGACCGGTGAAGCTTAGCTTACTGGACCTGAGCTCATTCTGGAAACAACAGACAAAATCAAGAAAATCCGTGATAATCTTGTGACAGCTCGAATGCCGTCAAAAGAGTTATGCGGATATGCGACGCAAGCCCTTAGAATTTCAAGTCGGAGATCGTGTCCTACTCAAGGTTTCACCTTGGAAGGGAGTCGTGAGATTTGGAAAGAAAGGAAAACTTGCACCTCGATATGTGGGACCATTCAAGATTGTGGAAAGAATTGGGAAGGTTGCCTATCGACTAGAGCTACCTCCAAAGCTTGGGAATATTCACCCGACTTTTCACGTGTCCAATCTGCGAAAGTGTTTAGCTGACGCTGATCTTCACATTCCTATCGACGAGATCCGAATCGATGAAACGATGCACTTTGTCGAGAAACCTGTGGAGATCATGGACCGTACTTTCAAACACTTGAAGAACAAACGGATTAAATTAGTCAAAGTTCGTTGGGAGTCCAAACGTGGCCCAGAGTCTACTTGGGAACGTGAGGACCAAATGAAGGCGAAATATCCGCATTTGTTTTCACAAGCTTCCTCTAGTTAAAATTTCAGGACGAAATTTCCTGAAGTAGGGGAGACTGTGACAACTGTGTTCTATAGTCGTGGTTCAATGTAAAACCATGTTGGTTATCAGTAAAACAATTTGCTTTGGTGTTATTATATGTGTTTTTGTGTTATTATGTGTGTATTTGTGTTTGGTGATTTTTCAATTAGATTCAAATCCGATTTCAAGCTCTAAATCGCTTTCTGGAAGGTTATACGCGCACGGATGCGTAAATATAACCAGTTTAACGCAACAAACACTCCGGAAAAGTGAAATAGTCTTAACATACCTTAAATAACCTCCACAAAACTTAGAAATAAGTTTTGGATGGTTTGGTGTGTTGAAATCAAGTTTGTTCGATCGTAGGGACTATTTGTGTCAAACTGCGAAACTATACGGATTTGTATAGTAACGAACATTCTGGAACTTGATCATAAGTTAAACATACCCTAAATAACCTTTACATAGCTTATAAATAGGCTTTGAGGAGTTCGGTATGCTAAAATAAACTTTATTGATCAATAGGCACTAAAAGCGTCAAAAAATGCACAAGTTTGCATTTTCGCGCATATCTTACGTTCTGAATATATCCGGACATCCAAAAATTTATGTAAACATTAAAATATTTTTTTTTTAGTGTTTGGCATAAGAAAATTCCATTCGTCGCTTGATTTGGATCGTTTTTGCGTTCGTTACGACTTCCGTCGTAATTAAGCGAATAACGCAACCGTACGACCGAACGAACCGACATCCGAGATATTTTTGAGCATGTTTTGAGTTCCCTATACTTTAAGTTGAAGTTTATGCTTCATACCTGAGAGTAAATCGGATCAAGAGCTTGCGGGGACCTTCTGTCAGAATTCTTTCGTTCTTTTCATTCGTTTTTGGCGTTAAAGTCAAACTGCGTTTGACTTTCTGCTTTGACCAGTTTATGGTCAACGCGAAGTTCGTTTGAACTTCATAACGTGAGCGTAATCACGATGGTTATAGTCCCTAGTGACTATACCCATTGATTACCACGTTATCTAGACTTAGTGACGAGTCGTAGTTTCGGCCAAAATGCGTTTTCTCGCGTATTTTGTAACCAAACTACTCTAGGATATCAAAACCGTTTGCTTTGATATCAAAACCTGTTTTCTAACTTAACTAAACATGTTCTAGCATGTTTAGCTCGTCACTTTTTTTTAGATTAGTGCTTGTGTGGAGCCGAAAGTCAAGCGGACTAAACACCCGCTTAGACTTTCAAACACGACCCATTTGGTCGATCATTAGGATCCGACCAAACATGTTAAGTGACCATAGTAGCATAGGGAATAACCTTCCGAGGTTATATCTTATGGTCACTTAGGTTTGATTAGTCGCATGATAGGTAGTTTATATGCCTTTGGTAAATTACCAAAATACCCTTTTCATACATAATTGGTAATTAAGCATATGTAACCTAAACTTTTGACACGTAACTGATTATGTAACATAATTAAACATGTATGGGCATATAATACTTGTCATAGGACTAGTTAGACATCTTGAACGCGCTTTTGCGCACACGACGCGTTAAAGTAGCGTAAGCTACCTTAATGGGTCGCGATGGGTCGAAAGCACTTAGGTTAGGTTTCAATTTAGGATGTAAGCTTTGTTAAACTATATCACATGAGTTCCAACACTCATTTGGTTTACGAGACTTCATTCTATCCGATCGTTCGATTTAGGCGTCTATTGTTTGACTAGTGTTCGATTACTAGGTGCTACTTGATTTCTCTGGGTTACTTGAGTTTGCTTGAGTTCTATTGATTGAAGATACTTTGCACTTCATGTGAGTCCATAGTTCCCCTATTTTACTGTTTTCAATTGTTTTGGGATGATTCATATGTACAAAATGATTTCAAGGTTTAAACAATGGTTTTTCAAAAACAATTAAGATGGTTTATACTAAAACTAATAACGATTTCAATAAAGTGAACAAAACTTATTGGTTGTAGTTACATAACAAATGACATTCATTAGCATTGATCAAGCCGACCAGTATTAGGTTATGGTACCATAGGATCTGACAAATCCCGTTATTTTACTGCACCCATGGTTATGTGTGGGGGTTGTGGGTAACGACTGAATCTGATGTTTGTTAACTTACCCTTTGGTGGTTTGTTAACTCGAGAAGCGAGAAGCGAGGTGGTCTAGTCACAAAGGTTTGAATGTTGTTAGCGAGACGACCATATATAGTTTTCACAAATTAAAACAAGGATGATTTAAACGATTTTAAACGAGTTAACGATTTTTGAAACGATTTGAACAAGTTAAACAAATTGGATAAACGATAGGTTTTTGATTAGTGATTAGGTAACGGGACGGGTGTAATGTGATGAAAGCATGGTGGATACGCCGCTGGTACTTCCTATATATAAGTGTTTTCATCTTATTACATATCGTGGCGTTATTTAGTTCACTTGGGTAAGCGATTTTGAAACAATGTCACGCAACAATGTTTTTCTAAAAGATATAAACCATATGAGTTTTTAACAAGTTTTTACAAGATGTTTTACAAGTTGGTTTTCTAAAACAAATGTTTTTTGGGTTAAGAAGCATGGCTACGAGATTTTACAAACTATAACCCACTTGATTTGAGTTGGTTAAATATGTTGCAATACACTTTTCAAAACAAGGTTTGTATTTTGACTCTTGTAGTCTAATAAAGTACTGCAACATATAAACGAACCATGATTCCGACACTCTTATAAAACCTATGTACTCGCCAGCATTTCTTTGCTGACTTTGTTTTTACATATGTTTCAGGTGTTGTTGCTTGACTGATTTCTAGGATGTATGCGTCACATAGGATCTGGACTAGGCCTTAGTGACATAATAACAATGATAGTCGATATTTAACTTGTTTATTTTGTGTCAAGACAATGTAATGTTTAATATTATCAATAAAACGAAACTATTTTTGTATCCATGGTTGTGAAACAATTATTCTGTTGCGACACTCCCCGACGTTTCCGCCACGGTTTGTTGTCCTACGTGGTCGGGGTGTGACAAAGACAAGGCCCAAACATAATAGTGTGCGGTCCACACTAAGGTGTGCGACCATCCGATGAGTGTGCGAACCTGCAGGAACGAGTTGTACAATGTGCATTCATGGGTTGTACACTCAGGAGTGTGCGACCCCTAAAGTGCATGGTGTGCTAAGTAAAGGGTTGTGTATTGTGCGACTAGGTTTGTACATCACTGAAGTGTGCGGTGTGCATACTGCAGTTTGTACCTTAGGCATTTCATGTTGTACATTCATGCAAAAAATTTCAAAACAAACATCAATCACCTCTCAATCAACAGATCCTACCACTTTTTCATCATTCATCTTATAATAATGAATTCTATCATTCCTATCCTCGAATACGAGCAGATTTATATTCACAGAATTGTCGAACATACCTTTCTTATTATCCCTAATTGTTATTCATGAATCATCATATAAACATATCTTTTGGGTCAAGAAATCAGAATAGTGAAACCTATCACATCATTTCCAGCATAATCATTTGTTTACTTATCATTTAACTAATTTCATGAACCTTAAATCATTAGGCATTCATCACAAGATTCATACGAGTTCATTGTAAGCCTATAAAATCTTAACATTATATATGAACCAACCAAATATCATAAGATCACCCATGAATCAAACAGTGATTCGTACTACATCCTTCCTAAACATTCCTTTACACACAATCAGTTAAACAATTTGTGAACCATTATACTTACGAGAATCTTAACACCCAAAAATCATTATCTTTTTGCAAGACACATAAACCCTAGTTCTTCTATAAATTATGTTATCACATAGGAGATTATCGAACACCCATTACAGAAATCAAGAACAATACAATTCATCTTGGTGACAAACATCATACAAGGCATTCACACCAGCATTCATACAAGTCATTTAGTTAAAGCATAAGAAGAATACATAAGCATTATTAACCTGGATTGAAAAGAATAAGAAGAAGAAAAGAGTGTGCGGTAACAAGTGGAATCTTCACAAAAGCTGCTGCGAATTTCTTCCGAAATTCTCTGAATTCGAGTGGGTAGACTAGGGTTTTCCCCAAAAGGGAAATGTTTCCTAAAAGAGAAGAGAGGGATGGTGGTGGCTGGGAATGTTTGCTAATAATTGGGAGAATGTTTCTAGAATTGTCAGTCGTCAAAGGAAATGTGCTAGGGTTGATTAATGTGGGTATAAATAGCCTTGAGGAGATGTCGCACATTGATGATGGAATCCAGCTGGCAATTCAATCGCACACATGTGCAACTATTCAATGTGCGGTCTAAGGTTTAAGGTGTGGATAAAGGCTGAATGTGCGGTCCAATGGCTCTTGGGCTGAGCTAGTCAATGGCCCAATTCTATGGGTGTGCGAGTATTATGGAGTGTGCGGCTGCTCAATATAACTCATATAATGTGTGGCTGTTTTATTATTAATAATAATAATAATAATAATAATAATAATAATAATAATAATAATAATAATCACTTATGCACGCATACATGTTTAATCATTGCAAATATTTAAACATTTAAGCACATTGTATTTAATATCAAAATAAAAAATAAACACGTAGTGATACGTAATGGAAAACAATAAGAGGTGAATGTGAGTTGTCACATAGTAAGTATCTAGTCAAGGTTGAAAATTTCTGGATTATTTTTTTGTTACTTTTTACAAGCTCTTTATAGAAAAATAAAATTTTTTGTTTTTTTTTAAATAGAATGTTTTATGTATCTCATAATTAAAATAAAAAAACTGTTTGTTTTACACCTGTAAAGTTTTTTTAATAAACGAGAAAATTGCTCGGATAGTCCCTGTGGTTTGCCCTTTTTTCACCTTTAGTCCCTAACTTGCTAAAATTACTGCGATAGTCCTCAACTTTTGCAATTTCGTTCCCGGATAGTCCCTAGCGCGGATGGGGGTAAGTTTTTGGTGTTAAGTATGTTTGAAATTACTAAAATGCCCTTACTACAAAACAAAATGATAAAAACAATAAAGCATTTAAAAATTCAATAGGCCCCACCCAACCCCTCACCCAATCAACCCCTTCCAAGCATTCTTTGTAGGACCCACCACCACCATCTTCAACCTTCTCTTCTCCTTCTTTTTTCTGCACCTTCAAGTCTTGAACAATTATCACATTCCACCATCATAATAACACTCACCACCATAACAGATCCACCCCACCGTCTCCGGAAAAACGCCCCAGCATAACACATCCACCACGCCGCCACCACCTCACTCCGACATCGCCGGAAAACCCACCATCGTAACACCTCCACCCCGCTGCCACCACATCACCCCACCATAGTCGGAAAACCACCACCGTAACACCTCCACCGCAACAACACCCACCACCGTAACACCTCCACGTCGTAACACCTTCCACCACCTCTATTGTTTGCTTGCCGACAGCTCGTCTTCTACATTCTCGGGCATCTTTGCAGGTTGACCGACGAGTTGGCAACAATTAGAACTGCTTGTTTAAAAAGGTGTTTTTTCAAGTTGACTGGCGAGTTGTAGGTTGACTGTGATGTAAATTCAAATCGATTTCAGATTTGCTGGTTTGGAGTTCAATATATAGGGTTGGAGATATTTGTTGCAGGTTGACCTTTACACATTTCTTCTCCCATTATGACAATATTCACAATAATCTCCTGAGCCATGTATAATGAGGGTGCAAATGACTGAATTGATCACTGAGCCATCTTCCTATATGCATTACATGGTAATTTTGTGAAAGTCGTACCATTTAGGAGTTATGGGGTTTTGAGGTTTTGTTGCAGCTTCAGGCTAGTGACAATGTTGCGGTGGTGTTGTAGGTTCGACGGTGACCGGAACCGGTGGGGGACGGTGGTGCTAGGTGGGGTTAAGAAAATGAAGAAGAAGGGGATGGTGGGTCCCAATTTTTATATTTAAATAATAGCTGTAGCCCCACTTGTATTTATAAATGATTAATTAATGTTTTATTTTCATATTAAGGGCATTTAAGTAATTTCACACACACTTGACTAAGAAAAGTAACCTCCATCTGCGCTAGGGACTATCCGGGAACAAAATTGCAAAAGTTTGGGAATATAGCTGTAATTTTAGAAAGTTAGGGACTAAAGGTGAAAAAAACGCAAACCATAGGGACTATCCGGTCACTTTCTCCTAATAAAAATAATACTAAAAGATAAAAAAAATTAAAAATAAGTTATTATAGTTGTAAAGTAAGTTTATTTTTTTGTTAAATTACTAAGTTTTTTATTTTTTTTCTTTATTACTATTGCTACTACTGTCTATTGTTATAAAGTTCAAAATTTTTTTAAATGTCCATTTAATACTCATCCAATTAACTTTAAAATTGTAAAAAAAAATTGTTTTTTTATGAAAACAAAAAGAGTAAATTATGATTTTGGCCTCTGTGGTTATATCACTTTTACTCTTTTAGTCTAAAAAGTTATTTTTTTAACATCTGAACCCCAAACGTCTTTTTTTTCTAACCCTTTTTGCCCTCAATACTAACCTTATCCATTTACTTGGTTAAAAACTTTTCATGTGCCCCTCACATAAGCGCATTTATGGCAATTCACCTATAAAGATAAATGGAGCGCACCACTATTATTTAAATATAAAAAGTGGACCCACCTTCCTCTTCTTCATCTCCTTCACCCCAACTCTAAAACCGTCACCCAAAACTTAGCACAACCATCCACCACCGCGGCCACCGTAAATCACCACCATCTCCTCCGACACAGATCATCACCTCCACACCTCCACACCACATACCACCACCACACCCAAATCCAGCCATACCAAACCACCAAGCCATAAAAATTCACAGTCACCAACCAACACAAAATAAAACAAACAGCTTATTACCAGAAAGCTAGCTAAGTAATTCATTAAATTCACAAATTTTCAAACCTTACAAAAAAATCAATTTAATCTCAGAAAATTATAATAAACAATTCATAAAATAATGAAACCTACCGATCTATTAACAATCACTTATACACCAACACAAATATATCTGTTAACAATCCACATACAAGATCTGCTCTTGTTTCCTTCTCAACAACAACCGTTATTTCAATACCACTTTACACCCACCAAGAAATCAACTCTCATTTCCACTTCAAAAAAGGTATTTAATTTCATCTTCTTTTAGTTAATCTGCATATGGGTTATTATTATTTTGGTATATTTCATCTTGGGTTTTGGTTCTTTTGTTTGATTGTTTATATATTTATATGATGGTAATATCAGGAACACAATGACACTTAAGCAGAATCTAGAGTTTGGGTTAGTGACATGTACAAATAATGTTTTCAGGACCGGAGGTCGACCCGATCGCCTTACGGGGTCAAAGGTCGGATCGGTGCGACCGGATTTAAGACCCGGATTACGTCAATTTTTTAACTTATTTATTAAAACAGAGATATTTCTTACTAGTTCAATTTATATATATATATATATATATATATATATATATATAAAATCAAATTTCATGTAAAAAAATATATTAATATATGGGGATAGTCATATATGTTTGATAGGTGTCAACTAATTAATAAAAAAGGGTTTCTTGGAAAGAAGAATAAAGTTGTACATCTGCATTTGCTCCTTATAGTTTTTTTTCTTTTCACATCAAATTGTATATTAGTGTCCATCCATTTCACCATCATCATATACATCAACAAACCAAACCATCTCGACCGTCCATATTCTCATCCTCAATTAATATCACACCTCCATCTCATTATTTCAAACCCTCTTTTCATTCACCCAAACAACAATCAAGTCAAGTCTTCCCCCTTGCGATCAACTTCTTCGTCGGTAACTTTCATCATGGATAAGGGGTTAATCGAACAAGAAGGGTTGTCGCTGATGAAGAAGATGTGAACAAGAAAGGCTGATTTCATCATGGACAGGCCCGGTCCGACCACCGGCCCAATGTTGAAGCGGTTCAAACAAGCGAACCGACCCGCTCTTGTCTCCGGGTCCCGGGATCTACCCACTAATCACATTGAAGGCGTTCCGATCGGATTGCCACTCGGCCAATCCCATCCTTTCCGTGTTCCGTCTTTGATTCGATTTGCGAGTTAGATTAAGCGTTGTGTTGCGTATTATTGGGTAGTAGTATCACATAACTAGATTATATCATTAACACAAAAGTTTCCATAGTTTCTGCCAGTGACAAGACTCCAGTCCCTCGTTCAACCAAGTCTCAAGTTTCACGAGCCTCAAGAGTCAAGCTCCAAAGTATCAAGAGTCAAGAATCTAGATTCCAAGCATCAAGAATCATAGCTTCCAAGTATCAAGTATCAAGAATCATAGTTTCCAAGTATCAAGAATCATAGTTTCCAAGTATCAAGAATCATAGTTTCCAAGTATCAAGTATCAAGAATCATATTATTAGATTCACAAAGTATCAAAAGTATCACATATCACATAGTATAGGGGCTAAAAGTGACAATTAGCTAAAAGTCTAGGGATGTAGGTGTTACACATGGGGTGAACCTGAGAGAGCTCTAACTTTTTAACACTATACCATCATTACTAGTGTCAATTGTGATGAGCTTTTTATAAAAAAAAAACTATAATCAATTGTTTTGCAAAAGTATTAAGATGATTCTGAACCTAACTGGTTATCTTTTTTATAACTATTTTCACAAACTTAATCATTAGGTTGTTTAGTGTTTTCTTGATTATTAAAATTTACTTGGGTTATATATTACGAAAGACATAGGTTAATTAGATTTCGTGTCCAAGATTGATACTTGGGTACTTACCTTAGCTATACTATATATTGGTAGGCACGCTTGCCTATAACGTGTATTGATAGTATTTGTATTTTTATCTTAAAACTTGTCTGTGTTTATATGCAATTTTATTTGTTACTTTCTAAGCACGTCATATATGTAGTATACATAAAATCAATTAAATTGATTTATTCTTCTTTTTTAATGTTAAAATTTTTCTACAAAGGTGTACTAGGTTATGTGTAAGTAATATTCATACACAAAACTTAAACATACTTGGCTTATACTTGGCTTGTATAAATAAACAAAATTTGTTTATAGTTTTTTTCTTGAATTTCAAAATAGACAAATAAACATTGCATTTGTTGTGAATATTATAAAATATTAACCATGAAGATCAAGATTTACCTCTAGATTTACCAAGCAAGTGGATGAACTCTTTGTCAAACTTATGGATAGCTTTGCCTACTAAATAGTTAATCTTATCTAACAAAATAGTTAATCTTGTCTACCAAATAGTTAACCTTGTCTACCAAATAGTTAATCTTTTTGTATTATAAATACTAGCTCAATGTAGAAGAGAAAATGCACCTCATGTATACACTTTCATAAGTTATACAATTCTCTTCTTCTTTCTCTTATAACATTTCTAAAGTTCTTAAAGTTTTAGCACTAATCTTGTGTTAATTCTTGTTATATTATAACATGTTATCAGCACGATTCGCTTATATCCTAATCAAAGAAGACCTTAAGCCCAAAGATATGCATCATAAGCAATGTAAGCAGTTCATTAACTTTATAATTTACTTTGAAAAAAATTAAGTACAAAAGAATATTTTAATAGACATATTTCATAACTACGGGACTACTAACAATCTAACATTTAATTATGCATCTAACTTTACTTTTATCGTCGTAACTACGGGACTACTAACAATCTAACATGTAATTATGCATCTAACTTTTACTTTTATCGCAACTAACTTTAATTTATACACACACGCTCACATTTCATTTAGAGTTTACGTTTATTTATGTATACTAACATTTTTTATTCTTATTATTATGCATCCTAATTTTATATCTTATAAAATAACATTTCTGTCGTACATCATTTATTATAAATACATATATATATATATGTGTGTATATATAACCATTATATAACGGCTATAAAACGGTTATAATTTACCACTATAAATTACCAATTATCAATCTCATTTTTTTTCACAACAAACACTCTTCTTCTCAAGGTTATTCAAGAAAAAATTTCGAAGATGATTCACCCAGTTTTAATATTGGCCGGCATAATATTAATATTGTTGTCGACCTTAATGTATGGGCTTCCACCTCATCTTTTTAGTACTTATGTATTCAATTATTTGTTTATAGATGTACCTATGTATGTTATCCCATTTTTAATGAGTATTTAGATTTTAATATTTACCTTATTTATGTTTAGCAACAAAATGGCAAACATCGCAAAAATTGAATTCCCAGCTCTTAATATCACCGGAGAAAATTATATGCCGTGGACGGCACATGTTAAGCGACATCTCAAATCAATGGGTGTTTTGGAAACGATAACGGAGGGGAATAAATGTAGCGATCAAGACAAGGCAAAAGCCGATGTCTTCCTCCACAAACACATTGATGAGATGTTGCCATTTGAATATTCAAATTGTGAGGATTCATACGTTTTGTAGGAAGATTTAAAAAGCAGATTTGATCATCAAGGGGAAGTTTTACTTCCCACTACTAGAGATGAATGGAACAATCTCAGGTTCCAAGATTTTAAAAAAGTGAATGAATACACCTCTGCTTTGTTCAGAATATGCTCAATACTCCGATTCTGTGGGTAAACTGTTACGGAGGAAGATATGTTGGAAAAAAAATTTCTCCACATTTCATGCTCAAATATAAACTTGCAACAACAATATCGGTTGCAAAGGTTTCAAAGGTATTCTGATCTAAATTCATTTCTCATTGTAGCAGAGAAAAACAATGAGCTACTAATGAAAAATCATCAAGCTCGTCCCACTGGATCATTAGCCATTCCAGAAGCAAATTTTGTTATAAATGATGATACGAAAGACTCTGGAAGAAAATGGGGACGAGGCCTTGGCCGTGGGCATTTTGGTAAAGGTAATGGTCGCAACTATTCCTTCAAAGGAAATAATAATTTCCGAGGTAATTTCCATGGTCGTGGACGTGGTCGCGGTCGTGGTCGTGGTCGAAATCAAAGAACCCCCCAATTACCACACTCCACAAAACACCAATTCCAACCAGTATAACAAAAGGAATGAAGCTGGTAGGTCCGAAAACAATTACACTTCTTGTTTCAGATGTGGAAGTACAAACCATTGGTCAAAGGCTTGTCGTACACCTTCACATTTATGTGAACTTTACCAAGCCTCTCTCAAAAGAAAAGAAAAGGAAATGAACCATGTGGATAATTTTAATGATATCAACGTCGAACTGAATGTTGCCGACTATACCAATGACATGGAACTCTGAAACAAATGTTGCTAAACCCTAAGACCATGCGTAGTGGTTAGCTCGATAATGCCCCCATCATGGGGCGTTTTCTGCCATGTGGCAGTCCAGTCAGCATAGGGGCATTATTGGGCGTTATTGCAAAAGTGCGGTAGTGGGAATAATGCCCAATAACGCCCCTTCCAATCATTACACAATTATTATTTTTAATTAAAAACTTAAAATACTTTATTAAATTAAAAAAATACAATACTAGAAATAAAAAAACCAGAAAAAAGAAAAAAAAATTACATTGCCAAAATCTAATTAAAACTAATTAAAACTTTAGGGACTGAAATGCAAAATCCTTTTTAAGGACTTTTGAAGTTTAAAAATTCATGGTCTTGATAGACGCTTCCAGCAGATGGCCTCATGTCTCTTTATTATCAACTCGTAATGTTACCTTTGCAAAATTTCTTGCTCGCATTATCAAACTACGAGCACATTTCCCTGATTACACTGTTAAAGGGGTGAGACTTGATAATTCTGGTGAATTTACATCACATGCTTTTAATGATTATTGCATGTCTGTGGGAATTGTTATCGAACATGTTGGTGCATGCATCTGTCGACTTCATCTTGTATCGAGTCTTAGACTACATTGTATAGATCAGGGCACGTTTTACGAGAAAACAGCATGTTTAGAGTGTTGAAAGTCTGATTTCGCTACTAGGTCTAATTCCGCTCCTAATGTAATTTGACTGATTTCAGGCGGAATCACAAGTGTCTGATTCCGCTCCAACTGACATGGTGTTGTTTCGGGCGAAATCAGAGCACTATATATAGTGTCTCAGGAGCAAAATCAGGGATCCAGTCCTTGTATTCCATACCGAAGTGCTGCCGGTGTGAGGTAACGTCAGATCAATACAATCAGTGTTTTAAGTGAAGATTTAGCTGTTTCTACCTTTGTTTCTTGTTTTCCGCACCTGAAACAGAGTAAAACTCCTCGGAACGACTCATTTGGGTCAGTCGCACGATCCTACAATTGGTATCAGAGCCAGTTGGAGGAGTTCTGCAGTTTACAGCCGATTTTCATCGAAATTTCTAGCTTCTACACCTTCTTTCATCATTTCAGGAAGTATTAACGGTCAAAACCAGATCAAATTTTCACAGACTGTTTAAAATTGGGCATAGACAAACTCTTGAAAGTTTCATAGCTAAAATCGGACTAAAAATGGACCAAAATGGACTCCGAGCTGATTCCGCTCGAACTAACCATTCCTGATTTAGCTCGAGATAAGTATCTAATTTCGCTCTAGGAGGAAGTTTTTCTGATTCCGCTCCAAATTAGAGATTGATTCCTCTCCTGGACTACCTAATTCCAGATTTCGCTCCAAAATGCTTGCTGATTTCGCTCCAGGGATACATTAAGTCTGATTTCGCTCCAGCGTAATTGTTGATTTCGCTCCAAGGCTGCATAATTCTGATTTCGCTCCAAACCATTGTGGTGATTTCGCTCCTGTGCAATCATCTGATTTCGCTCCTGTGAACTTAGTGATTTCGCTCCTAAGGATTGTTTGGTATTTCGCTCCAAAGGAGTATTTGGGTTAATTCCGCTCGAAAGCAACTGTTTTGAAAACCGTGATACGTAATCATGAGTGAAGAGTTCTACAACGCGTTCGCTTCATCTCTGACTACTCCAGCTTCTATTGCTCAGAACATGAACTTGGAAAACGAGACCGGAACATTACAAAAGCCCCCGAAACTGATGAGTATCGAAGAGTATTACGGGTGGAAAGACAGATTCGAAAACTGGGTCCAGGCAAATCATCTTAGGTATTGGGAATGTATTCTAAAGAAGTATGTGTTACCACGCACAGATTTGCAGGTTATAAAATATCTATCAGAGTTTACTGATCAAGAACGGAATATGTACAAAGCCGAGAAGATGATGATCAGTCTGCTTCAACAAGCCATCAAAGAAGACATCTTCATACTGCTTCAGCATGACAAAACATCGAAATCGATTTGGGATGCTCTTCGTGTGAAATTTGAGGGTAGTGAAAACATGATTAAAAGCAAGAAGGCATTGCTCAAGAAAGAGTTTGATTTGTTCAGTAGTTTACCAGGAGAAGATACGAAGAAGCTGATTGAGCGATACTGCCACTTGGTGCGATCCATGTCAATGCTGAGTATTACAAAAGATCGTGAAGAGTGGGTAGACAAGTTAGCTGATGCGTTACCACAGAAAGAGTGGGGAACCTACTTGATGATTCTGAAAAATACCGGGGTTTATGATGGGTTAACGATTTCTCAGTTTATCGAGAAAATTGAAAGTCAGGATTTGGAACAGCAAAAGATCGCGAGGATGAACAGTCCAAGTGGTCAATAGGATGTAAAGATGTACTACAAAGGTAGTGTTCCGGAAGCTGAGAGAAGTCCGAAAATACAAACTGCGTTTAGTGCTGGGGATTCAACAGAAAAAGTTGATCAGACTTCAAATAAAAGCAGTGGATTCTCTTCATTTACAAGTGTCAATCCGAAAGAGTCAACTACAAGTTTCCATTCTCAGAGCACAAAGACAGGAAATGGTTATGTGATACAGTGCAACATCGCATTGAATCTTCCAGAGGGTCAAAGTTTTTCAGAAGAAGTTGCGAAAGATCACATGGCTCTACTTGGTTCAGTGTTGCTATCTTATGAAGGGTTAGTGGCTGGGCGGATCGGGAATCCTATGCTGACAAAGGAGGATTACGATCAGATAGATGCCGAAGAGATGGAACTAATGGATATCAAATGGTGTCTAGCTAGTGTTCTTAGTCGAGCTGAAAAATTCAAGCTTATTACTGAGAGAAATGACTTTCTTGATGTACATGTTTCTACTTTAGGTTTTGATAAATCTAAAGTTACTTGTTTTCGTTGCAGGGAGAAAGGTCATTTCAAGCGAGAGTGCAAGAACAGGGAAGCTAGTGGAGCTCAGAATCCATTCAGAAAAGACGATTACTACCGAAAAGCCATTTATCAACAGGTTGGTCAGCAACAACAGCAAGAACCGCAAGTGGCTCATGGTAGAAGAATCGAGGATTCAAAAAGAGCGTGTTTGGTGGATTTTAACTGGAACAATTACATATCACCAGAAAGCAAAACATGCTTAGTTGATCAAAGATGATGAAAGGCTTCCTGAAGGCTTTAGCTGGGATATGTTTATTGATGAAAAAGGAGAGTTCAAAGCATTCATTGCAAAGATTGTGAAAGAACCTGATATGTTTACCACATGGATGAAGTCTATTGGTGAGACTGTGAAGAATGTGGAGAAAGAGTCTGTTGCATCTGATGAAAGTTCACAAAGTGCAGATGAAAGTTCACAAAGCTCAGATGATAGTTCAGAAAAAGAAGTTGTCTTCGATCAAACACCATCTGATTCTGGTTCATCGGATGATAATTCTGAAAAATCAATTGAGTTTGATCAGTCACCAGCTGATGATAGTAGTGACGATGAGGAAGAGAAACACATTAATATTGCAAAATCTCATCTCTCTCCTGAAAGTTTTCATTTCTATTTTGCAGATCGCTTGGAAAAATTGAAGGAGAAACGAGCTGCCAAAGAACAACAAGAAATGAAGACTGAAAGTGTTGTTCAGAACAAGGTAGTTGATAGTGTTGCTGAGGATATTGTTGAGATCAAGCAAGTGTTTGAAGCTGAGAAAGTTGTCGAAGTTGAGAAGATCATTGAAGTTGAAAAGTTTGTTGAAGTCACCAAGCCTTGCACAAACTGTTTGGAATCTTGCAAGGAATGTGCAGCAAAAGATGAGATGATAGCTGAATATGAGAAGAAGAAAGAGCAGTTGTTGTTTAATCTCAACTATGTAAAAGAATCTTATGATGTCTTGAACAAAACTGTAACTGGTCTTCAAAAGACAAACTCTGAAAGAGAACAAGCATTAACGATGATGAATGCTGTGATGATGTCGAAGCAAAAAGCTATCAACTTTTACATCGAAGAAAGTGCAAAATGGAAGCAAGAGTTGGAAACTGAGAAGATCGAGAATGAGAGAATCAGACATTTATTGCAGAGTTACTCTAGTTCTGATTATCTTATTGATCGAATTTATCTGACTGTTGCAGGAATGGAAGCTTTCCAAGATGAGAAGCCAAAGAGAAAGGATACTGGTAAGAAACCGACTGTTAGTTATAACAAGTGTCCACCTCCGATCTGGGAAGGTTATTCTCCTAGAAAACCAAACGAGGAGCAACTTGAAAAAGCAGTCAATATAAAGCTAAAAACCGATACAACTGATGAATTACCAGAAAACATTGACGTCACGTTCACCTCGTCTGACACTGATCATGAGTCTGAGTTAATCAAAAGGGTGGTCGATCAGGTGTTAGATACTGATGAGGAGTCTGAGTCAAAGTCTGAATCTGGAGGGTCAAGTTCGTCAGTCAATGGTCCAAAGTCGTCGGTCAAACGGTCTTATAGTAAAGAGTTTCTGCTATCCAAATCGAATTTGAACGATGAAACATTCGAAGTAGTCTATACTTTGAATGATTCTGACAAATTATATTATAACAAAGAGTTTCCTATAATAAGTGTTAAAACGGAATTGATTAACAAGACTTTCAAACTAATAGAAATTAATATTCCAGAATTGAAAGTTTTGAAAAATCTTGAAAAATCTAAACAATACACTTCAAGAGTTCAACAACGTTTAAACAAGAAAAAGGGTTACAATTCTGGTCCTGGTTTTCAAAAGAAACCTAACCAAAATGGTAGCTACAAAAAGAAAGGTTTATGTTTTATTCCACCAGAAAATTCTAAAAATGACAAAATTTCTAAAAGAAAAACAGAATTTGTTTCAGGTGGAAGTGCTGATGAAGAACAGAAGAAACCGTTCTGGAAACAATCAAACCTGGAGTTTCTTGCTGAGAAGAAAAGGAATGGAACTGGAGTGTTTCATCCAAGAGAGACTCGAACCTGTTTCAAATGCAATGAAGCTGGTCACATTGCATGGAACTGTCCGAAAAATGCCAAGACAAAACAGGGAGTTTATGAGAAACTAAAAGATAAAGTTGTTGATGTTGAGCTACCAACCGAAAACGTTAAAATTTTTAAAAACTCAACATATGAGGTTGGTGAGTGTTCAAAGAAAAATGTTTACAAAAAGAAAGCCAAAGACAACCAAGTGTGGGTTGTTAAAAAGGTTGATGAGAAAGTCGGCGATAATTCTAGTTCCACAAAGCCAGAGGAGCCACAGTTTTCAGTGAATGATGATGAATTTCCATCACTGGAGTTTGAGAAAGTTAAACAAAAAGTTGGTAAAGTTGAGATCTCAGATCAGTTTTATTCTGAGAAAAATGAGTTTGATGTCGAGAAAACATTCAATGGGAATGTTAAGAAAATTTTTGGGAAAATGCTTAATGGGAAAGCAAAAGGGGTTAAAGAATTTTATGCGACTAAAAAGGCAACTTACAACCCTACTGAGCAAGAATTAAAAACCCTCAAGTCTGAAAAGACTTGGGTGGAAATTCTTTTCCCTTGAAGTCTAAGGACTACGCCGGAGATCCCAAGTTTGTAATCGTGGATCAGGAATCGGCATCTTTCTAGTCTTTGAATAGATTGTTTGAAAGAGTTTGAATGAGTTTAAATTTTACAGGTTAAAGGACTATGCCGGAGCTTCCAGGTTGGTAAGTGTGAAGCAGGAATCGGAATTTTGTACTTACAATTGGTAAATGATCTAGTGTAGATGTTCTATTCCTACACTGGACAATGGTGATGGTTTTTACAATTGCTACAGAGGGTGCATACTTTCATATGGTAAATCAGGGACATTAATTTGTACTTGATCTACTACAAGTGTTTAATGAACAAAATGATGAACCATATCCCCGAATTTATTAATGATGATTCTACAATTGGTAAAAACAAACTTATTTTCCGGAAAAATCATTTTGATTAAAACAAACTTAAGTGTTTTGAAATCTAAATGAGAAAATAGTTCGTTGAAAGGGGGAGTTCTGATTGTTTATGTCTAAGTGGATGGCGAATTGATGCAATTCGATATCGGTTGTCACTTTATTTGTACAGTTTGTTTTGAATTTTCTTTAATTGGGTCAAGAGCATAGATAGTTTTCAAATTTCCTTTTAAATGTGTTTGCATTTTAGGGGGAGTAGAAAATTTCAGAAAATCCGAAAACATTAGAAAATTTGAAAAAGCCAAAAACATGATAAAATGTAAAAAGAGTTTTGTTTTGTTAAAGAGGAAATGATAGTACATCAGTGGACTGTCACAACATGCTAAAGAATTGGAATGTAAAATTGTGATAAACAATCTCACTGCGGATATGCCAGTAGGTTTTTGCACATTTAGTAGATTGTAACAAGATATAAACCTAAAATTCAAACTTGCTTATTCGGTGGGTAACAACTTCTTGGATATATAGGTAACCCCTGAAATCTTGTTTGAAAGGTCCCTTATTCTGAGATACTAGGTCTTTATGCTCAGTGATATCTGGGGTATTATCCCGAGACTTCTACTGTATGGAAATACTGACCTAGTCCCCGGATAATGCTTTCCGCAAATGCTTGAAACATAGCATCACCCTCAGCAAGTTGATTAAACAATAAAATTGATAGTCACTGCTGTTGTAACAAAAGATCATCTAAAGGGGACACACCAAAAGTCGAAGCCGTCATCTCTTTGCGTATACGGAAGTATCGACCTGAGCTCTCACGGCCCTCGCACTTAACCCCTTATAGATATCATCTGTGGTATACTCACCTGTAAGACTGAATATTGGGATCTGGATACGGGAGTATATTCAAGTAGTGGGATACACGGATGAGTTCAAGAGCTTAAAACATTAACATCGTATCTCGGATCAATTGAACTTTGTGTGAAAATTTAAGTGGATAAATATACTGACAATCTAGGTGAATTGTTTAGAACTTAAAATGAAATGAAGCTTAACGGTGTTAGTGACTCGTCTCAAAAACTGATATGATCCTCTTACACGAACTCACAAAAATATTGTCTGTAAATATCTCATTTCTGCATTTCGTTATTTCTACAATTGGTGTCTTTATCTTCTTTGCATTTCAAAATCCAAAAAGATTTTCGGTGTGTTTTAGCATAAGTTTTTGAAAAAAAAAATTCAAAAATATTTTCGACAACTGGTATTGAAAAGCTGATTTTCAAAATTCTGAGTGCTAAACATGATGAGCAGAATTTGAGGGGGAGTGTGTACTTTGAAATTAAATGTTTTCAAAATCTAATCTTTCAATTGGTTCATCAAAAATCTTTGGTTGATATGAGGGAGAGTCAGTGTTGGTGCATATTCTCTAAATTGTTAAGTTTGTAAAACTTACTTTGAGGTAGAGTTTATGCAGGTTAATTTTGAGCTGAGTTATTGATCCTGAGCAGAACTAGAGCCAAGTTTCGATCTTGAAACAATCTTCTGAAGAGCCCGGTCATTCGATTCTGAGAAGCTTTTGAGAACCAGATTCAGATACCTGAGGACTCTGTGGATAGAACATGTGCCAGATTTCGATTCTGTGGACAAAGCTTGAGCCAGGATAACGATCATGTACCTGTGAAAGCCAGACAACGATCCTAATGCAGATGATGCTTGACGGGTGGTCCGTAGGACAACCCTTAAAAGGCTTAACATAACGCACATTCTACATTTTATCCGGTTATTTGTGTGAATAAGGTAATCACAAGATGATGTTGATGCAGGTGTTAAAGTGTGCAAAATGCGGGTTTAAGGAAGCTTGAAGGATGCTAGAGGCTGGCGTGATCGAGATGTGTGGAAACCAAGGGGAATGAAGGAAATAGGAGCATAAGATCACTAAGAGCCGTAAGCTACGCCACCAGGCCGTAGCTTACGGCACCTATAACATGCCAAAAATTAGTGTCGTAAGACAGGAGCACAGGGGCGTAAAGAATTGATGCTCACCGTAAGCTACGGCGGCTGGCCGTACCTTACGGTGCCATGTTGACTATTTCAATGAGCTGGGTGCCGTAAGCTACGGCAGGCGGCGTAGCTTACGGCGCCGACTGTGCCAAAATCGTAACTCCCGCATTTAAAGTACATTTTATGGTGAATTATGATGTCTCATCATGGGTTTTCGGTTACTATTTGAGGAAAACGAGTGGGGGACTATTTGAAGGCACTTGGAAGCTAAGAAACACATCTTTTGCATAATCTTTTCACTAGAATCATTTGGGGAACAATCTTGGCACTAAATTCTGGTCTTGTCTTTGTTGGTGGAACTTGTGAACAATTGTTTTATTTCTATTTTGTCATGATGTGTGTTAAAGCCATGAGTGGCTAGGTACTTTAATGACTATTTTGTGGTGAAGGTTTGTTTAGACTTTTGTGTTCTTATTTGCATTTCTAGAATATCAATCTCTTTTCATTTAAATTGATTGTTATGGTGTGTAATCGATTGTTAGTAACAGGTTGATTCTTATTTTAAACTAATTAGAAACCATACGTTCTTGGTGCCGTTGGCAATCGGGATATCATGGGTATAGTTAGGTTTGGGTAAGGGTTGATTGATCATCGGGTGATAACCTCACGTTCTCGGAATCTGAGTACTTCGTCCCCTTTCATCACTGCAATTGTTTATGCATGAACTATGTCTATGTAGTTCTTTCTAGTTAAATGATTAACACAAAAGTTGAAGCAAACCGGATACACAAGATAGTCGTTTATTTCTCAATTGTTTACAACTTCAAGTTTCATTTCGCAAATTAGTTAATTAATCTTAGTTTTTTAAAACCAATCAAATCCAAACAACTCGTGAATTTTATTTTTCTTGCAATTAGTTTAATTTAGTTAACCTAGAGAAGCATCGCAAATAGCACATTTTCCACAAACTCCCTGTGTTCGATACCCACTTGCCACTATTTACATAGTTGTTATTGGGATTAAATTTGCGTGACCACGACATCACGTCAAATTTTGGCGCCGTTGCCGGGGAGTAGTGCGCAACGTGTGTTATTTTTGTTCTTGTTTTAAGTTTGTTATTTTTCTGGTTTATGCGAGGTGTGTTAGTGTGCAGGTATTTACAGGTGCATGCGTACTAGGAGCTCTCACAAGCTATCACCATTGGCGTTTGATCCGGAAATCGAGCGAACTTTGCGAGCAAACAGAATTTTGCTAAGGGAAAATACAATCAATAGTTCACCAACAACACCAGTTACACCGATTCGATACATGGATCCACCACCACCACCACCCACTACGGGTGAATTTACCTCACCATTTATACCAACATCCACTCAACCTTCACCTAATACTACCATTCCACCAAATACTACCGAACCCACCATACTTCAACAGGTTACACCAACCAACACCACACAGCCCATTACTACCCAAGAAGAACCAACCGTCACCTTTAACCCTTCCACTACTATACCACCATTATCCCATTTTTTCCCGGGTGCGGGTCCATCATATTCGAGCCATACTATGGCACCAATTTCGTCTATTGTCCATGCTACACCGTATCGACCACCAAATCAATCGGGTTTCCAATACTCGACTATTCCATTTGGGCAATCATCGGGAATTCAAGGAGATGGGTATGATGAAGGTTATGAGGAATTTGAAGGTTTTGATGAAGAAGGATACGGTTATGGGGGTGATGGAGAGCAAGGGGAGTACGGTTATACACAAGGCCAAGTACAAGTGATTCCAAATGTTGGTGGGGTTCAACAACAACTCATACCTCAACATATTAGGCCAAGGCCACAAGGGCCGCAAATGCAACGTCCGGTTCCTTTGCAACAAGTTCGACCACAACAGGTGCAACCGCAAATTCAAAGGCCAATTCAACAACCAATGGTACCACAAGGGCCCATGCAAAGGCCAATGGGTCAAGTTCGTCCAAGAGGTCGATTTGGTGTGCCAAGGAGGCATCTTAGGGAAAATGCAAGGGGAATTGAAGCACATTTTAGACCGGTGATAACGCACAATCCTTCACCGGTGGTTATTCCTCATAACAACCAAGGGAGAACTTTTGAAGTAAGAACCAATTCGTTACAAAGTTTGCCGAAATATAAGGGGCTAGCAACGGAGGAGCCTTATTTCCATTTGGAGGCCTATGACTCAATTTGCAATACTCTTGGGAGTCAAGGTTTTTCGGCCGATGATATCAAGTTGGTACTATTTCAATTTTCTTTGGAGGACAAGGCAAAGAAGTGGTTCTACACTTTGCCTTCGGCATCTATTTATACTTGGGCGGAGATGCAACAAACATTCTTAGACGAATTCTATACCGCCCAAAAGACCAATGATGCGAGAAAAGGGTTGAGGAGCTTTCAACAACAACAAGGCGAAATGTTCCATGAAGCATTCGAGCGTTTGAACATGATGATTAAAAATTGTCCACATCATGGGATTGAGCTTTGGGAGTTAATGAACGCTTTTCATGAAGGGTTGTGTGCCGAAGATGCACGAGATTTGATGTCCATTACAAATGGGACATTTGGCACAAACTATGAGCATGAGGATTGGGAATTTTTGGAACAAATGGCGATCACCTCAAAGAGAAAGGCTCAAGCTTCAAGGAGAGCACGACCGGCCGTTACCCGAACACAAGTGCATGCGGTTGATGATGGTAACATACAAACTTCTAATAAAATTT
This sequence comes from Helianthus annuus, assembly GCF_002127325.2. Lineage (NCBI taxonomy): Eukaryota > Viridiplantae > Streptophyta > Magnoliopsida > Asterales > Asteraceae > Helianthus > Helianthus annuus. The sequence goes on from NC_035444.2 coordinate 3,178,181, forward strand.
ATGATGTTTGTGCATTGTGTAATGAAATAGGTCATGCGGCGGAAAATTGCCAAGGAATGGTGGAAGGGCAATTTGAAGAAGTTCATGCCATTCAAGGTCAAGGAGGGGGTGGTAGAAATTACAATATGAATTCTAACACTTATCACCCCGGGTTGAGAAACCATCCGAATTTTCGTTATGGGAACCCTTCGAATCAATCAAACCCGAACTTTCAAGGTAGCCAAGGGAATTATGGTTCGCGCCAACCTTACAATAATTAAGGTGGATATAGAGGTGGGAACAACCAAGGATACCAAAGGCAATACCAAGCGGGTCAAGAACAAGGGGGGTCTTCGGGTGGAAATGAAATGATGGAAATGTTGAAGAGTATGCAAGCGGAGATGCAAAAGAGGAACCAAATGGATGACGCACGCATACAAAAGGATGAGGCGCGAGACAAAGCAATCCAAACTTTGACCACTCAAATGGGTCAACTTGCAACCGAAGTGTCCGAATTGAAGAAGGGTAAAGGTCAATTACCAAGCGACACTAAGGTAAATCCATCCCACGGTACGTCAAGAGGTAACAATGTTAATATTCATCATGTGAGTGTTTTGAGAAGTGGGAAAGAGTATAAAACCAATCCTTCACCGGATTTGGTTGAAGGGGTGGTTGAGGATATAACGGGTCAAGAAAGTGAGGAAGAAAACGAACCACCCATTGTTTCTTCTAAAAAACCCAATTTTGAAAAACCCGAAATTATTAAAGAAAAAGAAAAAGTAAATGAGGGTGAGGGGTCTAGTGAAGTACCGTTTCCTTCGGCTTTATTAGACCCGGGTAGAAAAAATTTTATTTCAAAACGGGGTCCTCAAAAAGAGGAAATGTGGGAGGTCTTCAAACAGGTTAAAATTAATCTTCCTTTACTTGAAGCTATTAAACAGGTACCCGCTTACGCCAAATTTCTAAAGGAATTGTGTACTCAAAAGAGGCAACAAAAAGTGCCTAAATTGGTAGATTTGACGGAGCGGGTAAGTGCGGTATTGAAAGGAGACCTTCCTCCTAAGTTACAAGATCCGGGAACGCCCTTAATAAATATTCAAGTTGGAAATTTTCAAACCACAAGGGCGTTATTGGATCTTGGAGCCGGAGTAAGTATCCTACCGGGGGGGTTATATGACCAATACGATTTTGGTCCATTGAAGCGGGTTGAGACAACGGTTGTATTAGCCGACTTGTCTCATAAACTTCCCCGGGGTATCGTACGGGATGTTATAGTTAAAGTTGATGAATTTTATTATCCCGTTGATTTCCTTGTGCTAGATTACTCATCCGCGGACCCAATTCAACAACAAAATGTTATTTTGGGTCGGCCATTTTTGAACACCGCACACGCTATTATTGATTGTCGTTATGGTACAGTTGACATGACATTCGGTAATAGAAAAATGAGGTTGAATGTTTTTACTAACGGTACTAATGTGTATGGTGATGAGTGTTTCTTAGCAGATTTTATAGATGGTTATGACCCGAAGGTGTTCGAAGAAGAAATTTTGGGTTCTTGTGTTTGTGATATGTCTTTGCAGGTTCACACATGCGAGTTAGAGGTTGAGGAGAAAGAACAAGAAGCTCTTGCGGTGAAGGAAGGAAGTCCACCATGGACTTACCAAACGGATACTCTACCGGTGGAAATTGATTCGGGCACAAAGCCTTCTTTGGAAAGTCCACCAAGTGTAGAGTTGAAGGAGCTACCAAAGCACCTAAAGTATGCATTTTTGGGGGAGAATGATACCTTACCGGTAATCATTGCTTCCAACTTGGAGGTAGCTCAAGAGGAAGAATTGATGCGGGTGTTGAAGGCTCATAAGGCAGCGATTGGGTGGACGATAGCCGATTTAAAAGGTATTAGTCCATCCATTGTGATGCACAAGATTATTACAAGTGAGGATGCAAAGCCGACCCGTGAAACACAAAGAAGGTTAAATCCGAATTTGAGAGAGGTGGTGAAGAAAGAAGTCATCAAGTGGTTGGATGCGGGGATCATTTACCCCATTTCGGATAGTGCATGGGTAAGTCCGACACAGGTAGTGCCTAAAAAATCCGGCATCCAAGTAGTGAAAGATGAACAAGGTGAGCAAATCGCCACCCGCCCGGTAACCGGGTGGCGAGTGTGTATTGATTATCGGAAATTAAACGCGGCTACCTCAAAAGACCATTTCCCGTTACCCTTCATTGACCAAATAATTGAGAAACTTTCCGGTCAAAAATATTATTGTTTTTTGGATGGGTATTCGGGATATAACCAAATTGCTATTCACCCGGACGACCAACACAAAACCACGTTTACATGTCCATATGGTACATTTGCTTTTCGGCGAATGCCATTTGGATTATGTAACGCCCCCGCCACGTTCCAAAGATGTATGATGAGTATATTTTCGGACATGGTCGGGGAGTCTCTTGAAGTGTTTATGGATGATTTTTCCATTTTTGGTCCAAGTTTTGACTCTTGTCTTAATGAATTAGAAAAAGTTTTAAAAAGGTGCGTTGAGACAAACTTGGTACTAAGTTGGGAAAAGAGCCATTTTATGGTTCAAGAGGGTATTGTTTTGGGGCATGTCATTTCGGACCGGGGAATGGAGGTAGATAAAGCAAAAATTCGGGTAATTTCATCTTTACCTCCACCAAAGAATGTTAAGGGGGTGAGATCTTTTTTGGGACATGCGGGATTTTATCGAAGGTTTATTAAAGGTTTTAGTGTAATTACAAAACCTTTATGTAACTTGTTATTAAAAGATGTTCCTTTTGATTTTACTGACGAATGTTTGCAAGCGTTTCATGTTTTGAAGGAACAGTTGGTGAAGGCTCCCATTTTGCAACCACCGGATTGGTCAAAGCCGTTCGAGATTATGTGTGATGCTAGTGACACGACCATTGGAGCGGTTTTGGGTCAAAGGGTTGATAAGAAGCCGGTGGTGATATACTATGCAAGCAAAACTTTGTCCGAGGCGCAACTCAACTACACCACAACCGAAAAAGAATTATTAGCGGTGGTGTATGCCTTGGACAAGTTTAGATCTTACATTTGGGGGAGCAAGGTGATAGTGTATTCGGATCATAGCGCGGTCCGATATTTGATGGAAAAGAAGGATGCGAAGCCCCGGTTGATTCGTTGGGTGCTTTTGCTACAAGAATTCGATCTTGAGATTCGGGACAAAAAGGGATGTGAAAATGTTGTTGCGGATCATTTGTCCCGAATCCCGTTAGAAGGTGTCGATGACCCAAGTGAAATCAATGAACGGTTCCCTGATGAAGACTTGTTGGCCGTCTCCACTTATGTTGCACCTTGGTATGCCCATTATGTCAATTATTTGGCTAAGGGTGCAATTCCAAGTCATTGGACTAGGAAAAGACGACAACAATTTCTTAGTCAAGTGAAGCAATATATATGGGATGAACCCGATTTGTTCAAAATCGGAGCCGATCAAATGATACGAAGATGTGTTCCCGAAACGGAAGTTTTAGAGATCTTGATTCATGCTCATTCATCGGCGTGTGGTGGGCATTTTAGTGGGAACAAGACGGGTTATCGGGTGTTATCTAGTGGGTTTTATTGGCCCACGATTTTCAAGGATTCTTGTGAGTATGCCCGGAATTGCATCAATTGTCAAAGAATGGGAAGTATTTCGAAACGTGATGAAATGCCGTTAAACCCGATTTTGGTAGTAGAAGTATTTGATGTTTGGGGAATTGACTTCATGGGTCCTTTCCCAAACTCAAATGGGTTTTTATACATTTTAGTGGCGGTCGATTACGTGTCGAAATGGATTGAAGCTATTGCCACAAGGACCAATGATCACTCCGTTGTATGTAAGTTTGTGCAATCTAACATTTTTGCTCGTTTTGGTGTGCCTAGGGTGATAATAAGTGATGGTGGGTCGCATTTCAAGAATTTCAATTTTGGAAAGTTGCTCAAGAGATACAATGTGAACCACCGCATTGCCACACCCTACCACCCGCAAACGAGTGGTCAAGTGGAAGTATCTAACCGGCAAATTAAAGAGATTTTAATGAAGACGGTGAGAACGGATCGGAAGGATTGGTCAAGCAAGCTTGACGATGCATTGTGGGCCTATCGAACGGCTTACAAAACTCCACTTGATACCACTCCTTATCGGATGGTTTATGGGAAAGGATGCCATTTGCCTATGGAGTTGGCACACCGGGCGTATTGGGCAATTAAGACGGTAAATGCAAATTACGATGAAGCGGGTCGGGCGAGAAAGCTTCAATTGAATGAAATAGAGGAAATAAGGGATCAAGCCTACGAATGTGCATCCGCGTACAAAGACAAACTTAAAAAAGTTCATGATGCGAAGATCAAGAAAAAGAACTTTGAAGTGGGTCAGAAGGTGTGGCTGTATAATTCAAGGTTGAAATTGTTTGCGGGGAAATTAAAAAGCAAGTGGATGGGTCCTTACGTTGTCCGAAGAGTGGGAAGGTTCGGAGATGTTGATATTCAAGACGAACGAACAAACAAGCAACAAACGGTTAATGGGCATCGCCTCAAACCGTACTTGGAAGGGAATGATATCAACAATCTTGAGCTAGATAAAGTGGGCTACATTTTACGCCCAGTGGATGATGAGGAAACGTGAAAGAGGCCCAGGTTTGGTATTTGTAAATATTTAGGATAGTTTATTTTATTTCAAATAAGTCTCGTTCAAACCGGTGTTTGAAACAAGTGTGGGGAAATTTTCACGAATTTCCCGAACATAGTGTTGAGGACAACACGGGTTTTTAACGGGGGGTAGGGTAAAATTTATGTTTTTCTTAAAAATTATAAAAACTCATAAACAAAAAAAAACAAAAAAAATATATATATATTTATGCAGGCTTGTGTTGGCCCCCCTATGCCCAGTACCCGCCGTAAGCTACGGTGGGGGGGGGCGTAGCTTACGGCGGCCATTCAACAATTAGAGCCATACGCCAAGTGTCCCCTGTCTTACGGCGAAACATTTTTACCTAGATGTCACCGTATGCTACGGCACAGAGCCGTAGCTTACGGCGCCGAGCAGCTTTGTGGGTCTTGTTTGTCGTCGTTTATGTATATAAAAAAAAAAAAAATTATAAAATCCGAAAATTTATTAATAATAATAATAAAACAATTATCTAAAAAAACCCCAACCATACACTTCTCCCATTAATCCCCAACCACATTTTCTTTCCTTCTTCTACTTCTTTCTATCAAGAACCCTAAAACTCCATAACCACAAACCTTTACATTTTCATAACTTTCTCAAAACAAGTCCGATTTCGGTGATTCTTGGGTCCATTTTGGGTGGAATTTCACAAGGAATTCAGATTTAGTATTGAATCTTGAAGATTCCTTAGTTTTCTGGGTCGAATTTCAAACCCTAGGTGCCGAAAATTTGGGTCTTTTTGTGGGTTTTTGTGTGAACTTCAAGCTTTAGTGATTCTCATCTTCTACAACACCAAGGTATGCAATTTTTGTTCATTCTTTGAAGTACATTGAGGTTTGTAAGTTTCCATCATGTTTTTACTTACACACTTGCTTGTATGAGATAGATGATAGAACTTTGTAAACCATTGATTGTTATTAGTATAAATGTGTTGATGTTTTATGAAACTTTGTTGGAAAAATTCTGATTTTAGGGGACATCATGCCAAAATTTTGTTTGCAAAAATAAAAATTTTGGGTTTTTGCACATTTATACCTATAACATGAAGCAAGTGTGGGGAAGATGGGATAAAAATAACTAACTTGAATTGTTTGCTTTGTTTTTGAATGTGTGTAGGTATGGCTTCTAGGAAAGGAAAGGGGGTTGCAAGTTCTTCCCAAGGGGATGCGGTACAACAAAAAAGGAGGAGATTGGCTCGGATTGGTGACCCGGACTCGGAGGAGGATGCACCGCCAAGGGGGCCAAAGCCGGATTGGACAGCCGGCTCATTGTTAGACCAACCCGCGGAATGGAGAGCGGATTTATTTCACGAACAAATGAACAAGCTCAAACAAAGGGGAGAAGCTTTTATTTGTGAAAAAGAAATCCGGGAGGCTGATTTTGCCCCATTCGGGATCATAGCAAAGTTTAACGCGTTGGGTTGGGGAGCGGTCACAAAGTGTTATGATGGCGAGAAGAAGAAAATGTATGACACGCAGATTCAAGAGTGGGTGGCATCACTTGAATGTCCCCCATTCAAGGCTCCAAATAAGATGCGGTTGGTTGGAAAGTGTAATGGTGTGAAGGTAGAGATGTCATATGACTCTTTGCGCCGGGTAGCAAAGTTTGATGATGGGCCGGCCAATGAGTACATCTACCCAAGTCTTAAGGATCTTTACCACGAGCCCGCTAAACATCCACAATGGCAAAACATGCTTGACTACCTCTTTCTTCCGGGCACAACACATGGGAAATTATATAGAAGAAATTTAAGAATGGAGGCGAAGTTGTTATTGACGTTGTGCATGTACAATGTCATGCCAAGGCGAGGTGACAAGATGGAGGTACGGTTTCAAGAAGTGCCAATCTTGTATATGATGATGCGTGGGTCACCCAAGGTTCCTTTCCGATTTTTGGTACTAAACAACATTTGGTTGAGCAAGAATAGTAGGGAGAAGAAGATTATACCTCATTGCCAGTTGATTACGGCATTGCTCAAGAAGTACGGGGCAATCAAAGGAGATGAAAAAGGGTCCTACAAGAGGTTTAGACCATTCGACCTTAATAATCTTGGGTCGGATTGGACCTACACAGAATCGGAAAGGTTTCATAAATTGAAGACGGATGGTAGAAGGTGGAGAGCCTTAAAAGTGGATGCAAGACCGTTGAGACCGGGAGAGGAAGAGGAACCCGAATCAATGGATGAGGAAGTGAGTGGGGATGATGATTATCGTGAAGACACTTTCACGATAGATGTCCAAGGAGGAGATGTCGGTCACACGGGGGTTCAAGGAGCCGGTGTACAATCTGGATATGTGGGAAGTGCGTTTGACTATGCACAACAAGCTTACGACCCGTATTGGGCCCACTCGGGGGATATGGGTCAAATCATTCAACAAAGGCGGCCACCCACATTCGGCAATTGGAGTGAACCAAACCAAGTGTTATTTGATCAACAAACTTTTTTGGGTGCTAGTGCGGAAAGGGCTATCAAAAGAAGCTATGATAGGAATGAGCAAATGAACCGTGCTCATAGATATGCCCATGAAGAAGAGATGAATAACCGTTACTTGGATGATCGACAAAGGCGCATGCATGATCAATGGCATGCGGGGCAACCGGTTGTGGGAGATCCACCCGTTGTGGATTACACCACACTTCCACCATATGATGGTAGTGTGTCATACCCCACCCCGCCATTGCATCATTCTCAATGGGTGGACCCGCATGCCATGAGTTATCAACAAGCAAATCCAAGCAGTGATCAAGGAAGCAGTAGTAGCGGTGGAGCATTTGGTTTTGGTGAGTGGACGGATATGATGACGTCCATCTTTGGGCCTCCACAGCCGAAGTATTACTAGCCAGGTCGTATTTCGCTCCTTTGTACATTTTTGTATATATGTCTATGTGTTTATGTTTATGTTGCGGTTGGGAGGTTGGGTGGTGTTTGTGTTAATATGTTGATGGGTTGTGAGAGTTGGTGGTGTTTTTAAAAAAAAAAAAAAAAAAAAAAAAAAAAAAAAATTGGGTTTGAGAATATAAGCCATTGGGGATGTTTTTGTTGAAAGCGATCTTTCCCTCAAAACCATACATTGGGACAATGTATCCCAAGTGTGGGGATGGGGGAAATTTTTGAGAAATTCAAAAATTTTTGCAAATCCAAGCGAAAGTGTAAAATTTTGAACACTTGATATTGTTCCAGTTGACACACCGACACCCATTTCAAATCTTTTCTTGGTGAGAATTGAGCCACGTATGATTGTTAGTGATATTTCATTGTTTGAGTGGCGTTGTGTGATTGTGTGTTAATAGAACTTGTGTGTGAATACTTGTTAAATCTTAGAGTCAACATGCTTTTGAAGATGATAGGGGACTTCTAGGATGCCTCGTCTAGGTGAGTGCGAGTGTGGGATTTGGGGGGTTGGACCTCATTAATTATATATATGAGCATGGTTGCGAGAGGGGCGGGGGTTTGGACATTTAGTTGCCCATTTTGTGCTTAAAGCCTATCATTTGTTACCCCCTAGTTAGTTACCCAAAAAAAAATTTACCCGATTTGACCCGGTCTTATAGTATTAGTGGTTGTTTAGTAATTTGTGATTTAGTTGTTTGAAAAAAAAAAAAAAAAAGAGAAAAAGCAATGAAAATATGAAAATATAAAAAAAAAAAAAAGTGATGTTTAGTTGTCTTGTATATAGTAGTTAAGTTTGATAGTTGTTCGTTTGTTTCATCGTGTAATAAAAGACCGGGTTAAATCCTTCGCTACCACATATATATTCCTTTTCCTACCCTTGCACCTAGCCCTGTTACAACCCGTAAGTTTCCTTGATTTAAAAGCATGCTAGACATTTGTTAGGAGGCAACTTGATTTTCATACAAGCTTATTGTCGCACACACACATATACGCATTGAGTGGTTTAGCATAACTTGCTAATTTTTCTTGTCACCGAGAGTTTGTGAGGGGTGTGTCTTGTGGTTTGATAAAAAGCTAGTAAAAGGATGGCACTTTGGTTTGGTTTGCATGATTGGTCGCTTATGGTTAAAAACAGTTTTTGAAGTGGTTGCTTGGGACAAGCAACGGGTAAGTGTGGGGATGTGACGGGTGGTCCGTAGGACAACCCTTAAAAGGCTTAACATAACGCACATTCTACATTTTATCCGGTTATTTGTGTGAATAAGGTAATCACAAGATGATGTTGATGCAGGTGTTAAAGTGTGCAAAATGCGGGTTTAAGGAAGCTTGAAGGATGCTAGAGGCTGGCGTGATCGAGATGTGTGGAAACCAAGGGGAATGAAGGAAATAGGAGCATAAGATCACTCAGAGCCGTAAGCTACGCCACCAGGCCGTAGCTTACGGCACCTATAACATGCCAAAAATTAGTGCCGTAAGACAGGAGCACAGGGGCGTAAAGAATTGATGCTCACCGTAAGCTACGGCGGCTGGCCGTACCTTACGGTGCCATGTTGACTATTTCAATGAGCTGGGTGCCGTAAGCTACGGCAGGCGGCGTAGCTTACGGCGCCGACTGTGCCAAAATCGTAACTCCCGCATTTAAAGTACATTTTATGGTGAATTATGATGTCTCATCATGGGTTTTCGGTTACTATTTGAGGAAAACGAGTGGGGGACTATTTGAAGGCACTTGGAAGCTAAGAAACACATCTTTTGCATAATCTTTTCACTAGAATCATTTGGGGAACAATCTTGGCACTAAATTCTGGTCTTGTCTTTGTTGGTGGAACTTGTGAACAATTGTTTTATTTCTATTTTGTCATGATGTGTGTTAAAGCCATGAGTGGCTAGGTACTTTAATGACTATTTTGTGGTGAAGGTTTGTTTAGACTTTTGTGTTCTTATTTGCATTTCTAGAATATCAATCTCTTTTCATTTAAATTGATTGTTATGGTGTGTAATCGATTGTTAGTAACAGGTTGATTCTTATTTTAAACTAATTAGAAACCATACGTTCTTGGTGCCGTTGGCAATCGGGATATCATGGGTATAGTTAGGTTTGGGTAAGGGTTGATTGATCATCGGGTGATAACCTCACGTTCTCGGAATCTGAGTACTTCGTCCCCTTTCATCACTGCAATTGTTTATGCATGAACTATGTCTATGTAGTTCTTTCTAGTTAAATGATTAACACAAAAGTTGAAGCAAACCGGATACACAAGATAGTCGTTTATTTCTCAATTGTTTACAACTTCAAGTTTCATTTCGCAAATTAGTTAATTAATCTTAGTTTTTTAAAACCAATCAAATCCAAACAACTCGTGAATTTTATTTTTCTTGCAATTAGTTTAATTTAGTTAACCTAGAGAAGCATCGCAAATAGCACATTTTCCACAAACTCCCTGTGTTCGATACCCACTTGCCACTATTTACATAGTTGTTATTGGGATTAAATTTGCGTGACCACGACATCACGTCAAATTTTGGAAGAACTAAAGGAATGCCAACATATCGCAAGGGGGAGTCTGTAAAAGATGTGAAAGAGAAGAGAAAGTGAAGCCCAGAGGCTGATCAAGGCTGAAGTTTGTCAAGACTCGACACAGTCAGACTCGTCAACATCTGAGGGGGAGTCTGTTGGTGCATGCATCTGTCGACTTCATCTTATATCGAGTCTTAGACTACATTGTATAGATCAGGGCACGTTTTACGAGAAAACAACATGTTTAGAGTGTTGAAAAGTCTGATTTCGCTCCTAGGTCTAATTCCGCTCCTAATGTAATTTGACTGATTTCGGGCGGAATCACAAGTGTCTGATTCCGCTCCAACTGACATGGTGTTGTTTCGGGCGAAATCAGAGCACTATATATAGTGTCTCAGGAGCGAAATCAGGGATCCAGTCCTTGTATTCCATACTGAAGTGCTGCCGGTGTGAGGTTTGAATGTAATCAACGTCAGATCAATACAATCAGTGTTTTAAGTGAAGATTTAGATGTTTCTACCTTTGTTTCTTGTTTTCCACACCTGAAACAGAGTAAAACTCCTCTGAACGACTCATTTGGGTCAGTCACACGATCCTACAGAACACCCTGTTGCTCATGTACACACACAAAATGGCTTAGCTGAATCATTGATCAAACATTTACAGCTAATCGCTAGACCATTAATAATGAGAACAAAACTTCCTGCGTCGGTTTCGGGCCATGCAATTTGACATGCTGGATCACTGATTCGTGTGAGACCAAGTGCAAATCATAAGTACTCCCAACTACAACTTGTTTCTGGCCATGAGCCAGACATTTCCCACCTTAAAATTTTTGGGTGTGCAGTGTATGTTCCTATTGCACCACCACAACGCACAAAAATGGGACCTCAAAGAAGGTTGGGAATGTATGTTGGATATGAAACAGCCCCCATCATACGATACCTTGAACCTTTAACAGGTGACGTATTTAAAGTACATTTTGATGATTGCCGTTTTAACGAGGCAATGTTCCCAGCATTAGGGGGAAAAATAAAAAAAAAGAGAAAATGAAGTCTCATGGTGTGTGCCTTCATTGTCTCATCTTGATCCAAGAACAAAACAATGTGAGACAGAGGTTCAATAGATAATACATTTGCAAGACATTGCAAATCAATTGCCTGATGCTAATGCTCCAGCTCGAGTTGAGATCCCAAGTAAGGCAATAGATAATAAGATAGCACATGAATCTCAAAAACGTTTGAAACGTGGAAGGCCATTCGGTTCAAAAGATAAGAATCCTCGAAAAAGAAAAGCGCTTGTAAAGGAAATTGATCACAAAGAGAATGATCTTGATAAAACACAAAATACCAAAACCTCTCATGAGGAAGATGTTGATGATGCTACCAAAGAGATATCAATCAACTATGGTCATACACATGTCATATGGAACCGATATGAAATGGAAAATGTTGATGAGATATTTTCTTATTCTATAGCAAGTGACATCATGGGTGGAGATGATGATCCTGAACCAAAATCTGTCAATGATTGTCAAAATAGACATGACTGGGATAAATGGAAAGGCGCTATGCAAGATGAATTAGATTCACTCAACAAACGAAAGGTTTTTGGGTCTATTGTTGTTACACCTAAGGTTGTAAAACCAGTAGGGTATAAATAGGTTTTTGTACGAAAATGAAATGAGAAAAATGAGGTTACAAGATATAAAGCGAGACTTGTAGCTCAAGGTTTTTCACAAAGGCCAGGGATTGACTATGAAGAAACATATTCTCCCGTTATGGATGCAATAACCTTTAGATACTTAATAAGCTTAGCAGTTTCTAAAAAGTTAGAAATGCGACTTATGGATGTCGTTACAGCTTACTTGTATGGATCACTTGATAGTGACATCTATGTGAAAGTTCCTGAAGGATTTAAACTCCCTGAAGTGTTAAGTTCAAAACCCAAAGAAATGTATTCGATCAAATTACAAAGATCTTTATATGGGTTAAAATAATCTGGAAGGATGTGGTACAATCGTTTGAGCGAGTATTTGACAAGTAAATGTTATACAAATAATCTTATCCGTCCATGTGTCTTTATTAAGAAGACAACATCAGGATATGTGATCACAGTTGTATATGTTGATGACTTAAATATAATTGGGACGCAAAAAGAAATTCATGAAGCAATTATTCTTTTAAAGAAAGAATTTGAAATGAAAGACCTTGGAAAAACCAAATATTGTCTTGGTTTACAAATTGAACATATGAGCAATGGAATACTTGTGCTTCAAACGAATTATACCGAAAAGCTGTTGAAACGTTTCAATATGGACAAGGCAAATCCTTTAAGCACTCCAATGGTCGTTAGATCACTTAATGTCGAAAATGATCCATTTCGTCCTCGTGAGGACAACGAAGAAGTTCTTGGTCCAGAAGTACTATACCTTAGTGCAATTGGAGCACTTATGTATCTTACGAATTGTACGAGACCTGACATTTCTTTTGCAGTGAACTTGTTGGCAAGATTTAGTTCAGCTGCTACTAAAAGGCACTGGAATGGGATTAAACATATTTTTCGATATCTTCGAGGTACTGTTGATTTAGGCTTGTTTTATCCCAACGATTCAAAAGAAGGGTTAGTTGGTTATGCAGATGCAGGTTATTTATCTGATTCTCATAAAGCAAAATCTCAAACTGGATATGTATTTATGAACGGAGGAACTGCGATTTCATGGCGTTCTCAGAAACAAACACTTGTCGCAACATCCTTAAATCATGCTGAAGTCATTGCACTACATGAAGCTTCAAGAGAATGTGTATGGCTAAGATCTATGTCACAACACATTGTGACTTCTTGTGGGCTAGAGAAAGATTGAAGTCCAACTCCTATCCATGAAGATAATGCCGCTTGTGTCTCTCAAATGAAAAAGGGGTATATCAAAAGTGACAGAACAAAACATATACCACCAAGATTCTTTGCATATACTCGGGACCCTATTAAAGACAATCAGATCGAGATGAGATATATCCAATCCAGGAGCAATTCAGCCGATCTTTTAACAAAAGCACTACATACAGCAACTTTCAGAAAACATGTTCATGACATTGGCATGCGTTATGTACGGAGAATGTGATTCCTTTCAAATTGTAAACTTGAGGGGGAGCTATAGACTGCACTTTTTTTCCCTTAGCTAAGGTTTTTTCTCACTGAGTTTTTCTTTAGCAAGGTTTTTAATGAGGCAGTACTTAAAGACCTCGAAGTTTGAAAAGTATCATCCAAGGGGGAGTGTTATGAATATTATAAAATGTTTACCATGAAGATCAAGATTTACCTCTAGATTTACCAAGCAAGTGGATGAACTCTTTGTCAAACTTATGGATAGCTTTGTCTACTAAAAGGTTAATCTTGTCTACTAAATAGTTAATCTTGTCTATCAAATAGTTAACCTTGTCTACCAAATAGTTAATCTTTTTGTAGTATCAATACTAGCTCAAGGTAGAAGAGAAAATGCACCTCATGTATACACTTTCATAAGTTATACAATTCTCTTCTTTCTCTTATAACATTTCTAAAGTTCTTAAAGTTTTAGCACTAATTTTGTGTTAATTCTTGTTATATTGTAACAGCAGGATTAGGTTCAAGAGTGAACACTAGTGTAGCTTGCGATCTGAGTGAACTAATCCTGGTCATACACGTGTGTAGATCAATGTCCAGGATTTGATGCTGAAATACACTAGTGTATTTACGATTTGATGATGAGATCCTAGCCATACACGTGTGTAAATCAATGGCCAGGATTTGTTCACTCAGTTCGCAAATACACTAGTGTTCACTCTAGAACCCAATCCTATAACAGCATTTCAATTATTTTCTTATATTTAGAACAAAACTATATTAAAAAATGAATTATTTGTCTTTTTCTCGTTCTTGTTAATTTCTCTCATTGAATTGATATATATATATTTGAAGGGCGTGTTGGATAGAAAGCCATTTTTTATACTCAAGAATCATGTGAACTACATAAGCTTTTTTACGTAGTGTTATGCATCCTTTTCTTATTTTAGTTTTGTATTTAAGCTTGGTTTTTTATTAGTATATAGAGTAAATTACTTTTTGAGTCTATGTGTTTAGTAATTTTAACTACTAGTTGAGTCCAAAATCAAATGTCCAAGTATTAAAAAGTTGGACTCAAAATATTATAAAAACGAGTGGTTAGGGACTCAGAGCGTTAAACCTTTGAATTTTGGACTCAAGTGGTTAAAATCACTAAAACACGGGGACTCAAAATTTTATAAAATGAACGGTTAGGGACGTGTTAAACTTTTTTATTTTGGATTCAAGTGGTTAAAACCACTAAAACACATGACTCAAAAAGTAATTTACTCTAACATAAAGTAAATTACAAAAATCGTCCTTTATGTATGTCACTTATTGCAAACTTTGTCCTTTGTCTTCAATAATTATAGAAAACGTACTCGATGTTTGCAAACCCTTGCAAGTTATGTCCTTTAGCTTTAACTCAGTTACTTTTTGTGGTTAAATCTTACCAAATGGACCCCACATAAGGGTACTTTTGTGGTTAAATCTGACCAAATGGACCCCACATGAGAGTAAAATGACCAAAATACCCTCACGTGGGGTCCATTTGGTCAGATTTAACTACAAAAAAAATAACTGAGTTATGGCTAAAGGACATAACTTGCAAGAGTTTGCAAACATCGAGTATGTTTTCTGTAATTATTGAAGACAAATGACAGTTTGCAATAACTGATATACATAAAGGACGATTTTTGTAATTTACTCCTCTAACATATAATAATCACAAACTTTGAAAGTTTTTATAAAATGCTATATAAATATGTATTTCCATTTTGAAATTTGGGTTTTAAGTGAAGAAACATTACATAAGCATAGATAATTTGTTTTTTCAATGATTTCATCCATCTTTGAAGATTGGAATTTGAGATCGGAAGCATAACATATGCTTAGGAAAGAAGACCCATTCTCCTTGCGTCATATTCCAAAGCAAAAGATGATGCAATTTGGCCCATCATATGTACTTCTTCTCATAATCAGAGCTAAATTTAAATATAATTTTTTTTTTAAATTTAAATAGTGTTCACATTTATAATTAGTAAGAGGAATTTATTCATAATTGCCATTTTCCATATCCTATCAGTCTTTTTCTATGTGGCTTCGTTATTAATTTAGCTTCAACGTTTAAGTCAGTAATAATACGTCCAATCATGACTTACATTTTCTTATAATTGAAAAAGGTTGTGACTTCATGTCTTTGAAAGTTTCGTTCTTGTTTACACCTAAAAAGGCCTAAGGCAATTAAATAATATCATGTGGTTGTGGTCACAATCATGATTATGACGAGTAAGGCTCTATTAATGTTACTGGTGCATGAAAACCGACACTAGTCGCGGCAAATGAGATTTTTTTGAATAGCCAACGAATCATTCAAATGACCTACTAGCGACATTCAGTACATCGGAATAGACTCGTCTCCGAACCAGGGAAAACCCTCACCTAAGGCCGAAGACCGTGAATACTCGCCAGAAGGGACGACAGTGCGGTGAGGTAAAACCCGCTCAGTTCAAGGATCGAACCAGCGATCGTCACCTACTAGCCTAATCTCCCATCATCACTAGGTGCAGCCGAAACTAAATGCTTGAGGCAGGAATCGAACCTGAGTTACTTAGAACACCAGGTCTCTCTCTAACGACCCCATCACTCGCTCACTGGCATGGCAAATGATAGATGGTCATGCTAGGGCCCCCTCACATGTTTGTGTAAATAAATATAGTTGCAAAAGACAACAATGTGAAAGATGATGGTTACGTTTGACAATAGACTTTAAAACTCATTTTTTAACATGTTAACATCAAAAAAGAACCATTATCATTGGGTCAAACGTATATATACAAACCAAAAACCAAACTTTTAAACCGTTGCAATAACTTAAATCAACGTTTTAAAAACCATAGTAGACCGGCAAAGCTAACCGGTTAAACAGAGCCATTGTATCGTTACCAGCTAATGGATCGAGCACAATTCTGATTTGATGAACCGGTTCTTGTCCCTTCCCATTACCAGACTATTATTATGACCCGTACAACCGTTTAAACTTTAAACTGGTGAACGCTGAACGCTCGGGACAGGGATGTGTGTTTGTCGTTCTAATTAGATAAAAAAAATTAACAAAACATCTCCAACTAAATAATTTCTCAACTAGATATAGAACATTATAAGATCCAAATAAGGCTTCCATATCACTAGGGCTGCAAACGAACCGAACGAACACGAACAATACCTTGTTCGTGTTCGTTTGTTAAAAAATATGTGTTTGCGAACCGTTCACGAACACTTATCGAACAATATTTTATGTTCGTGTTCGTTTGTTAAGGAAATAAAATTGTTCGTGTTGGTTTGTGTTTGTTTAGTAATTTTAGGCAACGAACAAAAACGAAAGTTGACGAACACAAATGGGCACAAACTAATGTTCATGAACACAAATGAAAACAAGCGAACACAAACAATCGTTCATGAACAGAATATATGACACTTATTAGATATTTAATTTGTCGGAATTTTGAAGTATTTAAATAAATATAAAAACTAAAAACACTAATGAACTATCGAACACAAACGAACACGTTACCAAACGTTCACGAACATAAACAAACAAACACGACCTCTGTTCATGTTTGTTCATTTAACTAAACGAACGAAATTTCTTGTTCGTGTTCGTTTGTTCAATAAACAAACAAACACAAACGAACCTTCTACCGAACGGTTCACGAACTGTTCGTCGAACGTTTGGTTCGTTTGTAGCGCTACATATCACAAATAAATCACCTGAAATTTCCACATGTCAGTAATGATCAGGTGGATATTTTTCTACAATAATTTTAAATAGTAGTTGTTCACAATTGAAACTTGGTACTTTGCATCAAGACAGCATCAATTAAATCAATGGCATGTTGACTCAAACATCAACAGTTTTAAGTCAACACAAACACAAACACAAAAGAGTGATCTAAAGGCAGAAAAAACATGGGGATAAATAATCAATACAAGTAAATATGTTGATGATTATACTATAAATAAAATAAAATTTAAAAACAAAAATAGGATAATAACAATAAAATCCCAGAAAAACCAAGAGCAAACTGATGATGATGTCTATACATAAAAACTTCTCTGCAACCTACAATTTTCCCTGGCAAATTTATTTTCACAAATCCCATAACAATTTCAAATAAATATTGGGGAAAGAATCCTCCTCTTACCTATTTTCCATTCATATCTCAAATGTTGCCCACAAAAATCTAATCTTGATGTTTATTCATCACCACATAGTGATGAAAGTTTTGACTGACAATTGGTGGTGTTAATTAATTGTAGGGCTTGTTTCAACTTTGAGTAGGAGAATTGTATTGAAAGAATCAATAGAAGGGTGGTGGTGGAGGAGATTGATATGATACCCCGAATACGGGCGGTAGGGGGCCCTCGTATACTGGTGCTGGAGGTGGTGGGCTGTTGTATGTTATTGCTGGAGGGGGAGGAGGATGGTGGACTGGTGGCGGTGGGGAGTAATAGACTAGTGGAGGCGGTGGGGGCGATGGGGTTGGTGATGGTGGTGGTGTGTATTCAATGCAAGGAGGTGGTGGTGGTGGTGGTTCTATACAAAGAGGGGCTGGTGGAGGTGGGGAATGGGGTGGTGGAGGTGGTGAATGGGGCGGCGGAGGTGGGGATTGAGGTGATGGAGGCGGTGGTGATGAGTATATGTAAGGCGGAGGCGGTAAGTGAGGTGGTGGAGGCGAGTGGGGTGGTGGTGGAGGGGAGTGAGGTGGTGGTGGCGAGTGAGGTGGAGGTGGTGAATCATAGTAGTAAGGTTGTGGGGGAGGTGGGGAGTGGACTGGTGGAGGAGGGGAATGGACGGGTGGCGGTGGTGAGGGTGTAACTGGAGGTGGTGGTGGCGGTCGTACGCAATAAGGCGGATTAACTGGCGGTGGTGGAGATAGTGGTGGAGGCGGTGGCGGTGGAGGTGACATGACTGGGGGCGGAGGAGATGGCGGTGGTGGAGATGGTGGTGGTGGTGGAGGGGGTGGAGGTGGAGGTGGGGGAGGCGGTGACATTACTGGTGGTGGGGGAGACGGTGGAGGTGGGGAAGGTGGCGGGGGCGATGGTGGAGGGGGTGGAGGCGGGGAAGGCGGTGGGGGTGACGGTGGAGGAGGCGGAGGTGGCGAGGGAGGCGGGGGCGATGGTGGAGGAGGCGGGGGCGAGTAAACGGGTGGTGGAGGCGAAGGTGGAGGCGGGGGAGGTGAGTAAACGGGTGGTGGAGGCGAAGGCGGTGGTGGAGGGGACGGTGAAGGTGGGGTATAAACAGGTGGCGATGGGGTAACAACAGGCGGCGACGGGGTAACAACAGGCGGTGAAGGCACGAGAACCGGCGGTGGTGGCGTGGGCAACACCGGAACAAACGGAGCGCAGCGGAAAGCACTACAATGTATCTTCTTACTCTGAAACATCCTACACTGGTTAACCGGTCTCTGAGCGGGTCTCCCAGGCAAACAATTCCTCCGATCATCAAAGGCAGCCAAATTCAAGCAAACAGGAGGCTCGCCAGTAAAGAAATTATCCGAATAGGTAAAATTCTCCAAGCGGGGCAACCGGCAAACACTCTCCGGAATACTCCCACTCAAATAATTACTGGCAACATTCAACTGCTCCACACTCACCAACCCAGAAATACTCTCCGGCAACGGCCCCATCAACTCATTAAAACTCACATCAAACACCGTCACATTACTCAACAACCCAATCTCATCCGGGATACAAGACCTCAACCCGTTATTCATCATAATAATCTCATTCAATGTATCCGACATATTCCCAATACTCGCCGGCAGACACCCGTGAAACTTATTATTCGCCAAAACAATAACCGAAACCGGCGAATTACCGAAGTTATCCGGTAACTCGAATTTAAACCGGTTGTGGTTAATAAAAATAGCATCCAAATCTTTATCAAACAATTCTTTAGGCACATTACCTTCAAACTCATTAAACCGGAGATCTAAAAACTTTAATTTAGGTAATTTAAGCACAACGCGAGGGAATATTCCGGCAAACCTGTTGTTGCTGATATCAAGCTCAAACAGAATCTTCAAGTTCTTAAACTTTTTCGGAATTGTTCCGCAAAACCGGTTCGAGTTTATGTGAAACAACGCCAGATCGGTTAACAAACCGAGTTCCTCCGGTAGATATCCAGCAATGTCGCCGTGGTTGAGGTCTATTCCAGCGACGGTTCTTTCAGAACGATTATCCGGTGCGGGTGCACAGAACACTCCTGTGTAGCCGCACACACCAGATCCAACCCAATCAACGGTCAGATTTTGTGGATCTGAAAGTATCGCTTGCTTCCATGCTTGTAAAGCAATATAAGCATTTCTCAACCTAGGGTTTTCAAACACCAGCGACGGATCCACCGTCACGTTTTCACCTCTGTCACCGTTCTCGTCGAGGTAGTATAGCAGCTGCCGTTGCCGGATGTACTTCACCTCGCCGTCGGTGAGCCGGCCGTAGCCGGCGCCGGCGGCGACGGCGACGGAGTCATCGAAGAAAGATAAAACCCTAACAGGTGAGAATGCAAGCAGACAAAGAAGAAGAAAGGAGATTAAACTTAAACAAATGGTCTTCATCTGAAGGAGAAATGAGACATAACAAATGGTGGTTTGGAGAAGATTGAATTGTTATTATTTGAAAATGTGGGGGTGAATGAGGGTTTGGAGTATTTAGAGAGAGAGAAGAAGACAGCTAATCACAGCTCAAAACCCACCACATTCGAAAATCACTTTCTCATTTGTGTAGAGAGAGAAATAGAGATTAATATTTATTGACGCGGCTTAAGAGCATTCACATTCTATCCACCAAATCTTGAGAGATGGTTTTTAAATTATAAAAAGTGGTTTAAGTGGTTGTGAGTGGAGGAGAGAGAAAATGTTACTGTTCATCTGTATATTTGGGGGGACACTGTTCACCCTGTATAATTTTTTAATATATTTTGAAAGTGGTTGTGAGTAGAGGAGAGAGAAAATGTAATATATATTGAAAAGGAGAGAGAAAAAGTATTTGTTTTTAGTGGAAATATATTGATATAGGAGTTGTTTTTTAGTGGAATGTATGTATATTTTTAGTGGATTGGATGTGAATGCTCTAAGGCCGGCAGGTTTACCGGCCTGAATATGGCCAGCCGGTTTTTTTAATGGTTTCAATATATGACCCCTCAACTATATTTAGTTTGTAGTTTGTGCTTAACTAGGATTGGAGTCCGCGTTTTGTGGCGGGTTGTAGGAGGGTGTTGGCGAGAATGTATTTGTTACATGCTATATTACAAACTTTAATCTACACGACAGTAAAACTAGGTAATTAATACAGTTAGGTAAATAATGTGCGGCTCTGCTTGTTTACACTTCTAAAGTATTTAACTTGCTATGGTGTAATGGATTATCAGACTGTAGGGTATGCGGTGCCATTGCCTATGCTACCTCACTTTTTTTTTCTCAATAGCGGCCCTCCCACATACCATGCTAGCTATTGGGGCGCTATTGATAGCCAGCTAAAACAATAGCGAGCTCTTGTGTGTGTTTGTGTGAAATCAAACAAAAGGGGGTGGGGGCTATTATGTGTGTATGCGAGATGGCTTCATCCCATACCATGCTAGCTATTGAAAAAATGCAATAGAGCTCCCTGGTTGATGTGGTGAAATGAAGCCCCTGCCACATTTAAACCATACTCTGAAGCCTTACATGTATTATGATCAAGTGTAAAAGATTATTTTTTATTCATAGTTATTTAACGGTTTTAATTTGAAAACTATATATGTGTGTGTTACTTGACTTAGAATTAACACTTTGATGTTGATATATTATAAGACAATCTGATATTGACTTGATGTTGCATTACATGAAAATGATTATTGATTTTATTGATGTAAACTTTCAAAACCAATGGTAAAACATGTGTATCCATGGTTGGTTAAGAACATGTGATTAAAGAAAATATGGTCAATGATAAAATCATCATTTCTTACGCTTCTAGAGTGCTTAACTTACTATGGTGCTATGAATTATTACATGTTTATGACAAAAGTCCAAAAGATTTATGTATAGTTTTATAGTTATTTAACGGTAAGAACTTGAGCACTATATGTGTGTGATACTTGACTTTTAATTAACACTTTGATGTTGATGTATTATAAGACAATCTGATATTGACTTCATGTTGCATTACATGAAAATGATTATTGGTTTTCTTGATGTAAAATTTCAAAACCAATGGTAAAACATGTGTATCCATGGTTGGTTAAGAACATGTGATTAAAGAAATATGTTGAATGCTTAAATCATTATTTCATATATTTATTTATTTATTTTTCTTTGATTTTTTTCTTTGAAATATGTGATTTATCTCTTTTTATTTTTTATAATATTCTTTATAAAAATGACTCGATAATGAAATTTTTAGGACGGTGTTATTAAAAAATATTAAGAAAATTCCAACAACTAATGTAAAGTATACATAAAAGTAACCGGTAATTAATGCCATGCTATAAATAAAAACTAAAAGAAGAATTATTTTTTATTTTGATTATTAGTTTTTTAACTTATCATAATCCAAGTTATCACCATGACTACGTTGAGGGTGGTTTAAGACAACTATAACCAACCTTGTGCAACATTTGCCTATACGTAGAAGTATAAGGAGGTACTTGCTAATTGTCCAAAACGTCTACTTGTCTATTTGTGTACATTATCATATTTTATTTTTGTGATCATTTCTATCTATATTAAAACAATAAAACGGATAATTGCATAAAATTGTAACCAATTTTATATACTAAAACTTTATCGATATGTTTTTTTTTATAAATTGAAAATACATTTACTTGTTTTTTATTACAAACTTTTGTAACCAAACCCTTTATAAAAGACTAACTCGTGTCATATCATATAATGTTAGGTTATATCATTTAAGGTATGACATGTTTTATAAATGCGACATTTCTAAATTATTTCTTAAGATTAGTAGTTTTTGACTCTATAGTATTTGGGTTGCACGAACTCGACTTTGGAAAAAATATATGCGGCTAATACTTAAGTGTAAGATAGTAATCTCGTCATTTAAGTAAAAAAAATTATAGAGATATTTTTAAAATAAGTTCTATGTGGTATTTATCTAAGGGATTGTTTGTTTAGCTTTTAATGAAACTCTTAGTGGTTTAAACATCTTACCGGGTTCAACACTTAATGATTCAGACTATTTGTTTCACAAGCAGATGTCTGAATGATTCAGACATTTGCCTCTGAACGATTAAGCATTATACTAAGTCTGAATGATTAATGTCTCTTATGTGAATTGGTCAGACATTTATCTCTAAACAGTCTTCAAGGAATAAGTCTATATGATTATGCCATCACATTCACATAGCTTAAATACTAGTGCACCATCCTAGCACAACTAGTCTTGTAGGAATAAGTCTTGCTCTCTTTGCTTCAACATATGCACTAGTTTCGACTACACTATTCTTTGAGTTGTTAAATGCAAAAGGCCGTTGCCTTCATGCAAAAGATACTCTACGATCAAAATATTAAGGGTTTAAATTCGACAAGGTGCTAAACAATGTGTATTTATCCTAAAAGACTAGGGATTGTTGTTAAAAAAATTAGGCAAATTGGATTTAAATAATCCCAACTTGCTCAATTTGGCCGATAATAATCCCAACTCAGTTATTGGCCGATAATAATCCGAACTGGTCCACTTTTGGCCGATAATAGTCCGCCGTTAGAAATAGCTTAACGGAGTTAAGTTTTTTTCCGAATTACAAACCGATGTTTTATGGATTTTGATCAGAACGAGGATACGAGTTGATTGATATAAAATTTACCTCGAAATACTGCCCCAAACGACGAAAACGGTGCTTCAATTCGGGTGTTTAAACTTCCAATTAACAAAAATCAAGTCATTTGAAGCACCGTTTCGAGGTAAGTTTTACATAAATCGAATCGTATCCTCGTTCTGATCAAAATCCATAAAACATCGGTTTGTAATTCGGATAAAAGCTTAACTCCGTTAAGCTAGTTTTAACGACGGACTATTATCGGCCAAAAGTGGACCAGTTCGGATTATTATCGGCCAATAACTGAGTTGGAATTATTATCGGCCAAATTGAGCAAGTTGGGATTATTTAAATCCAATTTGCCAAAAAAATATAGTTTTACGTGTAGATTTTTTTCATAATTGAGGGTAGTTTCTAACAACTATAAACAAAACTCTTTTAGCATTTGCCAATATACATAGAAAATACAAGGAGGTGGTTTGTTGTCCAAAACGCGTCTACACATTTTATATTTAACTACATCAATGTTAACTACATTAATGTTAATATACAATGTACAATATGACAGGATTTCAATCTTGTGTAAATAAATAGTTACAACTTATATGAAGAAAATTATATTAATTTTTAACATATCGAATTTGCCTTCTCTTTTAGTTTATTAATCATTTATTTTATTTCATTTGCACTAATAATATATGTATAAGTATTTTTAAATATTATCATAACTACATTTATTAAATATTTTATGTAATTATATATCCAGTATATTAAATTAGCTTTATTATATTATATAATGATATGCTAGTTTAGGTTTATTTTTTAACCCCAACCCCAACCCGAAATCCCCTTAGCTTCACATACTCGCACAAATGCTCGCTCGCCGAATCTCCCATTAGCTCCCCATTTCGATCAATTTTTTTTGGTTTCGTCATCTTCGTCGTCGAAAAAAATAAGACCCACATAAGCAACAATTTAAACAGGTTTATCCATCTAAGTTCATCTATATTTAAAAGGTGATTTTGTATGTAATTGATGGCCTGTATTCAACCATTTAGGTTCACTCTTGGTATATAAAATCTATGCTATTTGGTAACTTGGTTTTCTTTAATTTCACTAAGACCATACAGTGGCGCGGAAGCCACAACCACACCGGAACACCACCCTGGAGGAGTGGAGCCGTTGTGTTGTTGATGATGATGTCAGCGATGGTGATTGGGTGTGGTTTAGATATTTGTTTTTTTATTTAATAGATTTGTTTTATAAAATAATAATAATAATAATAATAATAATAATAATAATAATAATAATAATAATAATAATAATAATAATAATAAAGAGTGTGTCATGAGTCACACCACTTCACATTTTCACGCCCCATCCCACCCCACCCTTTTTTCACCATGTTACTTTCCTGACAGTTGTTGACATGGCTGCCAGACATGGTTGCAAAAGTCGTTAGCCGCTCCTTAGTTGGTTGACCGGGGAGTTTAGAATACCCAGCCTATGCGGAGAGTAATCAGACATGTTAAATTATAAAGAAATTAGTTTTCGGAAATTAAATATATGTCAAATAACATAATTATACCAATATTTATAACAAAATACGTAAAAATGATATTCATTCTTTAATATGATAGGCACAGAAATTATATTTTTTTAAGTCTATATAGGCATGAGTTGACCTACTAGATCTGATTCTGGCCGATGTTGACCGTGTTTGATCGATTCCGAGTAATAGGCAAAGCTGAAGAAAGTCGTCTCGACAGCCTACCTTGTAGCGACTACTCGTGGAGGACTCGGCCTCAAAGACCATGTTTTACAACCATGGCTGCCACATCCACATCACGCACCCTTTTTCAAGCACTCCCACTCTCTATAGTATATAATCATCCCCTCTTTCACGTAAATCTGTGACCCAAAACCTCTTTTTGAAAAAAACATATTCATCTATCAAGTGGCTTAGCGAAATTAACACATAGCCAAATATTTGAAGATTGAAAATGATCAACTCATTTACATGTGGAGGAGAACATAGTAGGATATGAAGCAAGGGGCCTACCAATTGCAACGTGGAAAGTAAACATGGGTGTGTTTAGGACAATATGTGACAGCTTGGCAGTGACAGCAAGGCACTAATGCCATATGACGTGGCCTCTCCATGTTCGACAATTTACACCATTCAATTTCAAGTTCTAGGTGGCACTTGGGGAACTTGCAATTCTTTTAAGTTGCAGTAAAAAATTAAAATAAAAACACATATTCCAAGTCACACATATGCCTTCAATAAATATTATTTTGAGATCCCAAATCCCAATTCAAGTTATAGGACAAATAACTTGAATATTTTATCATAAGTTTTAAATCTTGAGTTTAAACTTCGTAAAGAGTTGCATTCCGTAATCTAATAACTATAATTATAAATTTTTAGTTTAAATAAATAATAAGTGGGTTTCGAAAAAGTGCAACATTTTCATATGAAAAGCTCAGATGGATCGGATTCCCACTATTGATGGGTTAAGAAAAAGGAACATCGAGGTGAATTTTAGTGGTTGTGTCTTTTGTGATGCTGAACTCAAGTCATCTGTTTGCTTGTTGGTGTATATGAAAAGTGAGGAATGACAAGGTGTTTTCAAACAAAGACGGAAAGATTGAAGATATCACAGAAAACATAAAGTCGCTTGGTTATTTATGGTTTAAAAATAGGTCGAAGTTTAAGCCCATCTTTTAGAATAGTTGGTGTCATTTCGATTTCTTGTAACTATGTTGTTGTTGTGTTTGTCGGTCATAATAAGGTATGTCTTTATCCGGATGTCCCTCAACATCCAGAAAAGAGACTAAATAACTTCCAAACCATTAGGGGTTATCCATAATTAACAAATTGATAAATTGGATCTTCAAAACCGAATTAACCAAAGTTCACAAACATCACATAAAAGGTAAATTAGAAAGTATTTAAAGCTAACACGCAACGGAAGACTATACATCACATAAAAAGTAAATTATACATAACTTTGCTAAATATGTCAGAGATTAACTATCTGAATATCATAAACTCTTGCTTTTAAATAGTTAGTTGTTGCCGTTAAACTCTTCTCTTTTTTCCTTTGTTATTATAGGGTATATTATCTCTTGAAATAGTTTAAAACATTATGCACCTTTCTTGGAACACTTTAACGAGTTATCTTTATGATACAAAGTACATGTCTGTTTTTATTTTTCTGGTGGCCGAATGCCTATTCCAACTTACAAGAAATCCATACCATTCAGCTTGAAGACCATGCTGACTTACGAGAAGTCCATACAGGGCCGGATCTATAGGCTTTCAAGATTAAGCAAGCGCCTAGGGCCACCAAAAAACAGGGGCCACCATTTTCTTAAAAACTTTTTATATAGAATATGTGTGTTAGTATATTAGACCCAAATAAGCTAAACAAAAACTATATTTATTGCAAGGTGCAGCTAAAGAACCAACTTTAGAATTAAAAAAAAAACCCAAATTCCAACTCCAAGCAATA
The DNA here is from genome assembly GCF_002127325.2 of Helianthus annuus. Classification (NCBI taxonomy): domain Eukaryota; kingdom Viridiplantae; phylum Streptophyta; class Magnoliopsida; order Asterales; family Asteraceae; genus Helianthus; species Helianthus annuus. Next base: position 3,204,687 of record NC_035444.2, read on the forward strand.
TGTATTTCGTTTTTAATTTAGGCCGTTATCGGCATTCTTGCTAACTGTAACGCCATGCGTGAAATTAGAGGCGAAATTAGGGGAAATTAATGGCGTTTCAAGGATAATCCATGTTAGTTAACAGATATTTTTTAGTAATATTTATAATTGTGATATACTACACCACCCTATTCATTCTTTTTCCCCACTTATCTTCTTTTGCTGTTGGTTATTTATTTCAATTAAGATGAAAGAAATTCACAAGCAAAATCATGTAACTCCGTTAGTGATAACACCGGCTTAATTGTATTAAATCATTGGTTTTATTTTCATATCATTTTCACTTGCATTACCCTAATATTATTTATTTTTGTTAAGTTTTAATACCGACATAATATCGATGGGAAGCATAATTTTGATAAATGGGCCCGTTTAATCGAACTCACATGGGCTAGCTAACGTTCTATTAATGAAGAACTAATAATTTTGATTGAGTGGTTTATAAAACATTGGTACAACCACTATTTATTTATATGTGGAAGTGAGAGTGCATGAGTAGGTCAAATGCAATCAAGTGATCACCCACTTGTATTAATACTCAAATGTTCCATTTTGCACTAACCAAATCTTCATGATTTTAACATGTTTTTTTAAAGTAATAATTAATACCTATTGAACACAACTAATACCTAATTAATACTTATGACATTTTTATACCCTTTAGCTTCATGTATGACTATCTTTATCACATACTAAACAACTTACAATTACACGTAGAGCTACACTTAGCGTAAACAAGCTAAACCTGAACTTAACTAAGTTAGAGCTTAACCCGTTTAATTCAAGAGAGTTGAAACTCGATTTGAGCCTTATGTTAAACTCTATGTTGATATGGTGTTTTAAATTTTGGGCATGGTGTTTTATATTCTTCTTGCATTCTATTGTATATAAAACCATCAAACGTAACAATTTATACCACAATCAGATGTATTATAGGCATTAATTTAAAACACATTGATTTACTTTTTTTCACATGGTGTTTCAGATTTCATGTCTAGAATACATTTTATTGTGTTATAATTTTTTACGTTTGGTGTTCTTCTATATAATCCCATGTCAAAAGAATCTGAAACATCATGCCTAAAACACATAATGCCCACATAGATTTCTTACAATTTTACAGGAAAAATGTCCTTTCTAGAGGAATCCTTAACTATATTTATATAAGTTATAAGTTTGTGTCTAGGTTTTGGACAAAACCCTCTTAAATTTTCGTTAACTACATGCCTATAATATATCTGTTTGTGCAAGCCGTAAGCCCGTAAGGTATCGGTTCAAGTCTTCCAAGACCCAGCAACATGGGCTTAAAACTTTTTATTACAAAGCAAACTAAATGAATTCATGCTTGGGCCTAACACAATTAATATAAGCAAGATCCGAAAACTTTAATTTAGAAAAAGAAACTTCATTTTTGGGCGTAACTTTTTTTGTAAGTGGAAATAACTAGCCCAAAATTATCGGGTTTTGGTTTATACAAGGTTGGAGAACTCGCTAGTCGCTAGCGGGTCGGTGAGGTAGGGACTAGCGACTACTCGGGATTACTCGAGATTAATCGGGATTAATCGGATCGGACTTTTTATGTATAATTTTAAGTTTTTATACATATATACATATATTTTTATACGTAATTTTTTTAAGTGGACATGTTTTGACCGGAATCTGGGAGGTTTTGGCCGGAATATGTGTTTTTTTCCGATATTTTCTGATTTTTTCTGATTTTTTCCGATTTTTTTTTGTTTTTTCCCAATTTTTTCCGATTTTTCCCGACCGACTAGGGCCGATTAGGGCCGACTAGCGATTTTTTTACTGATTAGCTGAAAATTACTCAGTTGATGGGCGACTAGCGACTAGTCGGCGATTAATCGCCGGCTAGTCGCGATTTTTGCAACCATGGGTTTATATACAAACCAAAATTATACAAATCCTGCAACCAAAACAACTCTAAACTTTGAAAATAAAGAATTGGGATAAGGTAACTAGCATAATATATTCTAACAATTTCAAGATTAAGTTGGGTTTAATATATACACCAATGGTCGATAATGAAAAATCCATGTTATTTTAACTAAAGTCTTGCCAAAAATGTTAACTTGTTTTAAACGGTCGAATATGTTAGCTTGTTTTAAAAGGTCGTATACATAAGTATTGGTACGTAAGAGTTACTTAGAAACATCAAAATTTAATCCCTCATGTTCTGATAATGTCGATTATATTTCTCACTTTCCGCATTTGTGTGCTTTGAAACTGACTCTCATTGTGCTGGTGAGAAGTAGAGACAAGCCGAAACTGACTTGGGGGAGAGGGTTAGGCGGGATTTATTAGACTTGCAAATTTATGACAACATGATCGAGGATGTAGGAGTTTGTCAAGACGCTTGATTAAGGTTAGGGACTTTTAGGAGGATGACACAATTTTGTTTTAGATTTTTCTCTTAGGAGCTTAGCTTCCCAGTCTATTTTCGTGGCATGTGTATCTTATCGTCTGCATTTCGTGGCATGTATATCTTATCGTCTGCATGTGTGTCTATATGATGTGTTATTTGTTTCTATTATATGTTTTCACCAATTTTCTGTTTGGTAGCTAAGTAAAAAATAAGTTTAGTACATTATGCAGTCTGTTATTTTCTGAGTAGTTATGTGTCTATGTATGTTTAACAAAAAAAAAAATACATTTTAAATTTACTTATATTCGTTACTAAATTTTGTTGTAATTTTTATTTAGAATAATTCAGTAATAATGGTATTGTAATTTTTTTATTGTTTTTTCGTGATTCTAACGAAATTTATGAATTATCATTTAAATCTTACTTTGTGTGTATATATATTTATGAATTGTGATTTGAACCTTACCTTGTGTGTGTATTATATATATATATATATATATATATATATATATATATATATATATATATATATATATATAGACACAATCTACCAAACTGTTGTTGAAGAAATAATCTCGAAAGAATGCATGTGGCTAGGGGTCCAAGGGTGTGCCAAACTTGGTTAAAATCTTTAAAATTCGGCAAACCAAATGGAACCTGATTCAGATTAGACCGGGACCATTTAGGTGTAGTCTGATTCTTGGTGATATAGTTCTTTTTGTTTTTAGTAGGTTCCGCGCTTAACCTTTTTCTTTATATTAATAAAACGTCATCATGCGAACAAAGAGAGCTTGAGTTAGTTCATTAGTTGCCTAAAGACGCGAATCTGGGTTTGTTCTCTTCTTGATTGAGCCGATTCTAAATCGTTACCAAACCAACACCGAATAGTTACCATATTGTTCCGCTTGATATAATTAAGAAAGTTTGGTTTCAACCCGTCAGGTTTTGGACCATTGCTCACTTACAAGGGCGGTTCTTAGTTAGGCTATAGCAGGGCCACAGCCCGGGCAAGTTTTTCGGCCGTATTGCTAATTTTTCGCATTTTGATCGAAATTTTTTATATATACTATGTTTGGCCCCGGCTTGCCCGGGCTTTTTTTAGTACCCATGTCTTTCGGCCCTGGCACGTTCAACGGACAAGATCCGCCACTACTCACTTAGTATTTAGGAAAAAAAGGTTTATAGTGTAGAAATGACGAAACATGAACCTTTGAAAAGATTACGCAGAAAAATGCCAGGAAATATGTTACTTGAAAATATCATTAAGTGAAAAAAAACTAGTTGATTTAAATAAATATATAGTGTTAGAGGCAATGAACAAAAGATAAGAACACTTTAAATGCAACCCAATGTAGTCTTTGGGTGATTTAGAAGGGTTTGTCCTAAAGGGTATCTAGAAAATGAACACAAATTATATATAAAAACTAGTATTAAGCATCCCCATGTTGTGGCAGGGCCATCCATTGAACTTACGGCGTGTTAGTGCAAATAACTTAGACCGAAACGTAAACACAGAAAAGAATAACTAAGTTGATTTAGGACCCGCGCGTTGCGACGAACCAAACGGGAAAAATAGACGACGTAAAAACGTTGAACCACACACACATTGTGTCGTGTTAACTCGCAAAATTTAGAATAGAATGTAAAACGAAAAATTTGCGTAAGATGGGTCGATTGTCGCAGTGTCGAATGACTTTATGGAACCTAGTGGCTCGAAGATGGACTCGATCACCCGAAACGTGAACCTTTGTCTTTAGGCTACGTTCATGAAACGAATGTCCGGATATCGATGGCTCGAAGATGAACTCGATCACCCATCACTTAAAGTATCACCGAAACAAAAATTGAATATGTAATTTAGTTTGATTTCAAACAATTTTGATTTGCTTCGGTTTTTAGTTAAGTAAGTTTTTTTAGAATGGCTAATTCATATACATAAGTACATAACCATAAACCACTAAACCTACGGTTACATCTTTACGGTTTTGTTAGCTACGGGACTTAAACCCTTAACTTCACAATTAAGAGTCACGTTTTATCACACCTTGATCCACCAGACTATAACCCTTTGGTCAACTCCAAAGGTTATTATCTAACATCAAACACCCCTACATTTTACATTGGGTCAACTTCATCAACATCACTTATTTGTTTTCCAAACTAGTATAGAAAGTGAATGTCATCTCTTGCAAAAATAATATATATTTCCTTTTAAAAAATATTAAGTACTTGCACTAAAGTGGTCATACAATAAGTATGTTTGTGGAATCAACCGTGTCATCAAGCAAATGGTGTTCGTACAATAAGAGACTATTTGTTTACATTAAAACAACCGTCGAAAGAATTTGAGAAGTGGATTAAATTGCATTTTCTATACGTAACAACTACTACACGTTTCATTTTAGATAATGTAAACTAAGTACTAAGTTGCCATTAGATACACCCCTCGTCACAACTCAAACCAATTGTTTGAAATGCACAAGTAATAAGTATTTTTTTTTTTTAATTAGGTCTTTTGTATGTTAGATAAATTTTATGTTTATAATCATGAAAATACATAGAAGTATTTCAGTGTAACTATTTTACGTTCACAAATTATCGAATGTCTTGAAATGTATAAATTATTTCACCTTTTACCTTTTCTTATTCATAAAAATAAATTCTTATTTTCTAGTATAGATCTTTTTACTTTCATCTATTTTTCTACTTTCTCGCGTATGTATATTTCACAATTTCATATAAGAATATAAAATAAATACATAAATATATTTATGCATTTTATTGTATAAAAGTAAAATTTTATATGACATGCAATATATCTAAAATTATAATATATTTCTTTTTTCAAATAAACTCATTCTTCCCATCTTTGACCATTATTACCTCCCTCTATAATCCATCATCTTTCCCTACAAATTTCTACTTTTTAGATTGTTTTTCCTTTTCATTATTATTAAGTTTAAAACTAAGAACATCACTAATACGTCATCTCTCTTGTACCTTCACATTACACCATTTCAACACATAGGTGACCATGTGTTCGTTACTCTAAGGTGTTGTTTGTTTTTTCTGCGTAAAAAGGTCTGCAGTCTGCGGACTATATCTGCAGCAGAAGAGGTGGACCAAAGGTCTGCAATCTGTAAGGAAAAGTGGGTTTGTTTTTTTATTTTATAAAAACATCTTCTCAGTGAAGACACACACAAACACAAACCTCCCTATCATCTCTCTCCTCTCTGCCTTCATCACCACCACCGCCACCACCGCTAACCCACCGCCACCACCGTCACCACAAGGGCACAAACCTCCCCCGTCGCAACCACCCACCCCGTCACACTCTCCTCCCTTGATCTCTCTCTCTCTCTGCCTTCATCACCACCACCAAGCACCACCGCAAACCCACCGCCACCAAACCCTAATTTTCATCAAAACTCATCAAATTCGTTCAAAATCTCACAACTTTGTGCAATCAATCGATCACTGAACTGTTCTACACTCGATTTTCGACAGGTACAAGAGGTTAATCGATCCTGTTTACTCCAGATTTTCGTTTTTAGCTTTAATCGAATCAGGGTCGTCGAGGGGCTGGTTGGGTCGTCGAGGTGGTGTGGCGGCGCCGGAGCTAATGGCGGAGGTGGAGATGGTGGAGAGGAGATGCACAGCGGCTGCTTGTTCCTTGGGTGTTTCTTTTTAGGGTTTATTTTGGAGGAGAAGAGTTTTGAAGAGGCAAGCAGACTTGTTTCTATGTCTGTGCGAAGAAGAGGCCAAGAAGAGGTTTTTTAATGAAAAGACTTCTAAAAAACAAACAAGCTGCAGACCCTTATCTCTGCGCGCGGCACAGACATAAGTGGTTCTGAAGTGCTTCTAACAAAAAACAAACAACACCTAAGTTTCGTGAAAATTGTGGGTTTAAATTCTTGCAAACGTAAAACTTATTTGACATGGCATGTAGGTGTAAAATATAGTTATTAAAATTTTCATCATTTTTTCACAATTTTCATATAAATAATACAAATAAAAGCTAATTACGTCTTTTAATACCTTTATTATTGGGTGAAGAAGATATATGTGTGACTTTTTTTAATGGTTTCCAAATGTAGATATGGACAAAAAGAAAAGGAGTGGTGATGATTTCTGTCGTTGGTAAAAGGGAAACCTACGGTAAGTATTATAAAGCGGGTTGTCACTAACATAAAAGCGGACATAATCATAATCACCATCACAAGACAATATAAACAATATTTGATTTTTGAAGAAACACCAAGTTAATCCTGAGATTAGGTTATGATTTGTGTCTCGTTTAAATAAGACTAATCTTTTTTCTTCCTTGATAAACAGCTGTGATGATCCTGCAAAACAATCAACACACCGTGAAGCTCGTTACAAGGAGGAGAATAGGGAGTTCTCCTTGTAACCACCCTCCGGCGTGAGAATAAAAACTCGTTTCGAGGATAAAAATGTGTGTATTAAGTGAGAGAGCAAGAGATCGATCCTTAAACCTGTAGATGAGGTTCTCTATTTATAGCCAAAGTGATTTGTGAACGAGATGGGCTGATGGGCCGTAGGCCTGAGGTCGAAAACAAGGAATATCCGCTTTGTCTTCCCTGTCAAGACCGTTAGTGTTTACAGGCGAGGGCGTAGTTGGCGCACGTTTAATGGATCCACGTGGCCTGACAATTGTCCTTCTGGTCTGGCATTAACAATTAAGTGGAGATCATGGAGTAGCGGTCGGCGCACACTGATTAGTGCCACGTACGTGTCCTTGTGTACTTCATGTCCCTTGCACGATCGGTCATCGTGCAGCACTGCTGAGTACAGCCTGTCATGCGCTCATTAGCCTATTGCTCTGCCCATCATACCATTGGCACTGTCCAACAGTGCTCAGCTGGCGCATATGTCGTATGCGCTTCTTGGACTTGCGCCAATTCATTTGCAAAAAGAACTAAGTGTTAGATTTGATTTATTCTGGGTATGGCCTCACGCGTGACATGAGGTTAACTCGTGTAGTCGGCATAGGATTAGTGACCATACACCTTCAATTTTAAATTTAACTTAATGAGAAAAATTTTCAACTTTTTAAGTAAATTAAAACAAAATTTACCAGGGAAAGTCGATTGTTAAGGGGAATATAGTTAATATGGTCAATTGTTGAGTTATAAATTATACTTCTACAATCGTTGAAGATGTTTAAATGTCAACCAAGAGGATGACATTCTTAGGTGCAGTTTGTTTTTTAAGATGGACGGTGGGTGGTGGGGGTGGGGGTGGACGCCGACAGTGGACGATGGTGGTGGTAGTGGTGTTTAACCCTCTGCAGACAATAGAAGAACTTAAAAGTGGCTAGACCAAGTTTGCACTAAGAAGAGCTTGCGTATATGTTTTTTAATAAAACGTCTTCGGAAAAACAAACAGTTTGCAGATGGCAATGTCTGCGTATGGTTTGCGCGACGCAGACAGAAGAGACTGAGCAAATCTTTTTTTTAGAAAAACAAACACCTCCTTAAACTTTTTGAATTGTCATAATTAAAGAGATGATTGACTTCATTAAGGGGTTGTTAATAATGTTTTGGATTATATAATGTTTCGGTCTGGTTTCACGATTATCTTGGCCTGATTGATTATCATTCGGTCTAGATATGAATGTCTATAGGTGACCTTCGTAATCAGTAAAGGAAACTTCAAATCCATTTATAGGTTTATATACAGTTTCACTTCGTTACCTTATGTATCAACACATCATGAGTCATGATGTAACAACTGTCACGAAAATCGATAATTAGGATGGTAATTAGCTATTAAGGAAACCCTAATTGAGAAACCCAAGTAATTCCGCATAAACCCTAAAATTTTCGTAACAATCGGAATTAGGATCAGGGCCCCTAAAACTCAGGGGGGCTTAAACCCTAGTGACGTTTATCCTCTAAATTTGCTGTAGAAACGAAATTTGTTCGTTTAACTTACTCAGCAAGGCTATCTAGGACACGAAACAACCTAGGCTAGAAATTAGACCCGTCGCGCCACGCGACGGGTATACATGTCTTCTTCGCGTGGCGCGAGGGAGGACATTTTTCAGGTATAAATAGGGGACGTTGGCACTTGAATTTTGGTGTTCATTCGACGTCCAAATTCTCTGTAACCATCGAGTTATAGACGAAACAGTTCACAACACACACACGATTCTCGAAACGCTGCCGCAATCAGGGTAATAACTCGATCGCTATTACGATTCAACGTCCGATCGATTATAACTATCCAACGATAGTCCAGGTGCTGCTCAATCGAGCTTGTACTTTGATTATTCGTCGTGATTTCGACTTGAATATTAGAGTGCTGTTCGAATTCGGACTATGCTCTGTTATTCGTTGTGAATCCGATTGAATTACCGAGTATTGCACTGATCAATCGTTGTGAAGGTTTAATCTCGTTAATTGACGTAATTGCAGTATTAGTTACTAACCTGCCTGTGTGTGCATTGTGTTAAATTAGGTTTAATCAAGGCTAATCAGTAGACTTATATCTATTGCTCGTTAATCTGCAATGTGAGTCATTCTTCTTTTTAACTGTTTTCTCACAGTTTGTGAGTAAGTATTACAATACCTCAAATTATTTTCAAGGTTATAATTACAGGGATTAAGTCTTTGTAATCACCAAATTACAGCTGGTATGTGGGGTATTGTGCACATTACTATTTTTATCACTCTAGGTGAGTGAGTATCACTCTGTGTGAGTGAACCGTCACTATTGGGGCGACGGGACCCAATAGTGGTATGACCACAGTCACAGATCCGGTCGAGTGACAAATACCCATTCTTGATAATTGGTTGATAGAAACATTGTAATCGCTCTTAATACTGTAAATTTATAACTAACGGGTCGTTTTAGAAAATGGAATGATTCACTCAGTATTTCCCCGCTGACAAAACCTTTTTCAAACATGTTTCAGGTGATCTGTGTGATCCAAGAAAAGTGCAGTAAAGCACTATCAAGCTCAGGGAAGTGGCTCCTTGTAAATAAATAAAACATGTTTTGGAAAAATAAAGATTTCTGTGTGAAATCAACTTATTGTAAATTTTGGGATTTATCCCTTAAACTTTGTGTAATATACTAAACAAGTAATTTCCGGTGAAAAGATCCTGTTAATCAAAGACTTCCGCTGTCACATAAATTAAATACCACGGGTATCACCGGGAACTGCCTCACGGCCCCCGACTCCGTCCAGGGTGGGTCGGGGAGCCGTGACAGTGAAGGTGGTATCAGAGCTAATAATTAATAACTATTGAGCCACTGATCGAGCCACTGATTTAAGCCTATTACGGAATTAAGTATTTGACAAAATACTTAATCCTATTAGTTATCATTCTGTGATTATTTGTTTTAACTGATTATTTGATAGTTACAGTATGGTAAACAAAAGCTGTCTGCTATCTACCACAAACTAGATGTTGCATCTTCTTCTAAAAACCCAGTAAATTTAGAAGAAGGAATATTTGTCCGCAAGGCAAACTATGAAAATCCTCTTTCCCCAGAAAAAAGGGATTCGATACTTAAAAAGAGTCAGGAGAAAAAGAAACCCCGAACCAAGAGAGTTAGGTTTAACCCAGAAGTCCAAGAGTTGGGTAATAGTACACCTTGGGAAGATAAATTAGACAAGAAATGAGCAAATCTCTATATGCTAGCTACTGTAGCAGAAAATGCCAATTTCTAAATATCCGATAAGTTGGGTCTAGTAAGAGAAATTACAATCCAGTAAATAAATAAAGTCCTAGTGTGTTTATTTTGTTATCCTTTGTATAAATTGGTATGCAATAAAACTTCAGTGTTTGTTTGTTAAACTTTGTTCCAAAGTTTTAACATTGCATTCTTGTATTTTGCATATATACTATGCAGCATGAATGAGATGTCGGAAGCATTCCAGAATCTCAACTTATATCCAGTGCCTATCGAAGTCTCTCACGACTTTACTGGTTACATTGCTGACATAGAAGAACCTGTGGAATTCAAAGCTCCACCGCTGGAAAAAGCCAAACCTAAAAAGAAAAGAAGATACGTGGGGTGGAGGAAAGTACGCCGTAGGAAACCAACTACTAGGAGACTTCCTAAAATAGAAAATCCTGTGAGCATGAACAAGGGAAAAGAAATAGAAACTGGAGAAAGTTCGAAACCACCAGAAAAGGAAATAGGAATAGATCTTAAGCAAAAGGGAATAGAAATTGGCGAAAGCTCTAGACAGTCTGAGGAAATCACGTTCCAGGACGAAATAAATCGCCTACTGGATAATTGTGATGTTCTAGAGCCTATCAACAATAATCTTTTCTCTTATCCTGTGACAGCCCAATTTCCACTAAACCTAGGACCAGCTATTCCAGACCCACTAGTTCACACTAGACCATTAGGCCAAATGGAAGAATGGTGGACTAATGACTGGCAATTCCAAAATATAGTTAATAGTCCCTATAGTTTTCTCCCACAGTTTGATCCAGAACCTATCCCTAATCCGCCGATGAGCTATGAAAATTTAGCTGAGTTACGTCAGTTCGGTGAAGAACTGATAGGCACCAGGAATAGGATTCGGGAAATGGGGGAGCAGATCTCTTGGAAGTACGACGAGAGGGAGCGTCGTTACTAAAACTGCCAGTGGACCAAAAGATAGGAAGGGCTGGAAAAAGTTTGTCTGTATTATAACTAATATAGTAAAAACTGATTCTGTAAAATGGGCAATAAAACCTTGTAAGATATGGTGTGTACGGATGCATATACAATATACAATAACAAAATGACAGTCGAGAAATCGACAATTTTGGTTATATGTTGTAGTAATTTATATGTTCATCTGATTTGTTATTAAGTTAGACACTAATAATTCCTACTAATTAGCAGATGGAAAACGCTAACAATGAACCAATTAATGAAGTAAATCAATCTGAGCAAGAACAGGAAGATCAATATATAACCCGACAAGATATTGAGCACTTTATCGCCCAAGGGATAGCCAATGCTATTCCAGAAACTGTAGCTGCTGTTCAGAAACCTGCCGAACCACAATTAATTCCTAGTAAACGTATTCCAGATGATAACGGCAGTAACAGCATAAATGGAGGCGGTAATCATGATGATCATGATCCGCAACAGGCCCCACTCCCTAAGAGAATAAAAGCTGCAACGCCTGGTTGCACTAACAAGGAATTTCTTGCTTGCAAACCCGCAGAATTTGCAGGTAATGAAGGGGCAACTGCAACACTGCGTTGGTTAGAGAAAACCGAGGCAGTAATTGCAATAAGCAAATGTTGTAAAGAGGATCAAGTGATGTATGCATCAAATCTATTCAAAGAAGGAGCACTCAAATGGTGGAACACGATCCTCCAGGCAAAAGGAAGAAGGATAGCCTATGCCATGAGTTGGGAAGAATTTAAGAGTCTAGTAGAAAGAAAATTCTGTCCCGAATACGAGAAGGAACAAATGGCAAACAAGTTCCTGAGTCATCGTATGTTAGGTGTAGATTGCCGGGGTTATACTTCAACATTCTTTGAATCCGCAAGGGTAGTGCCAACACTGGCTTCGCCAGAACCGGTACTCATTTCTCGTTACATCTGGGGGTTAATTAGTGAAATCCGAAACATCGTTAAAGCTGCGAGACCTCGTACCATTGCCGATGCGGTAGAATTAGCTAATACCCTGACGGATGAGTTGGTACGCACAAGAGAGGAAGATCGCAAGAAGGAATTAGCTCAAAAGATTACCCAAGGGTTTCGTATGGGTAATATCAAGAAAAGAGGAACAGGGCAATCCTCATCACCTCCTTTCTGCAAAACTTGCAAAAAGAAGCATTATGGACAATGCAACATGGTTTGCAATTTTTGCAAGACCAAAGGACATCGGGAAGAAGACTGCAGGAAGAAAACAAGAATTTGCTATAATTGCAGAGAAAGAGGTCATTTCCAATTTGAATGTCCTAAATTAGCTAAACCTGTAGCCAACCAAACCAAACCAACTGAAGGAGCAACCAAGAGAAATGCGCGGGCATTCCAGCTGACCACTCAAGAGGCCGAACTCATTCCGGATGTGATAGCTGGTACGTTCCTAGTACATGACGTATTTGCAAAAGTATTATTTGACTCTGGTGCGAAACAAAGTTTTATTAATACTTCATTTTGTCAAGCTCTTAAGTTACCATTAACCACTCTTAGGCAAATTTTCACAGTTGAAACCGCAGAAGGAAATTCTGTGAACATAGATAAAATCTGGCCATAAGTTTTCTGCAAATCTGGCCATAAGGAAAAATAGAATTATTAGGCCATAAGTTTTCTGCAAATCTGTTACCAATGAATTTAGCCGGATTCGATGTAGTATTAGGAATAGATTGGTTAATAGTCAACCATGCACGAATCCTATGTGACAAAAATGCAGTAGAAATTCAAACCCCTACAGGAGAAGTAATTTTGATTACTGGAAATAAACCTCGAAAGCCATTGAAATTCATATCAGTAATGAAATTGGCTAGCTATTCAAGAAAACAGGAAAAGGTGTATATGATTTCCGTAATCATTAACACTAAAGATAAAGAACTTCAGGATATCCCCGTAGTCTCAGAATACCCAGACGTTTTTCCAGAAGAATTACCTGGATTACCACCTGATAGAGAAGTAGAATTTAGAATTCATTTAATTCCAGGTACTGCACCAATAGTTAAAGCACCATATAGATTAGCACCTACCGAAATGCTAGAATTGAAAAAGCAATTAGATGAATTATTAAGCAAAGGATTCATACAACCAAGTTCATCCCCTTGGGGTGCACCAGTACTGTTTGTGAAAAAGAAAGATGGATCAATGAGAATGTGTATCGATTATAGAGAATTGAATAAGGTTACGATTAAGAATCGATACCCACTACCTAGGATTGATGATCTTTTTGATCAATTGCAAGGAGCTAGGTATTTCTCTAAGATAGATTTAAGATCTGGATATCATCAGTTGAAAGTACAAGAAGAGGACATACCTAAAACTGCCTTTAGAACTAGGTATGGTCATTATGAGTTTATAGTCATGCCCTTTGGATTAACAAATGCCCCAGCAGCATTCATGGACATGATGAACCGAATCTGTAAACCATACTTGGATAAATTTGTGATCGTTTTCATCGACGATATACTTATTTATTCCAAAAGCCAAAAAGAACATTGTGAACACTTGCATGCACTCTTAACTTTGTTAAGAAAATAAAGGCTTTATGCCAAATTCTCGAAATGTGAATTTTGGCTGCAAGAAGTACAATTCTTAGGTCATGTGGTAAATCATGAAGGTATCCATGTAGATCCTGCTAAGATAGAAGCAATTACAAAGTGGAAAGTCCCACAAACAGCTATGGAGATAAGAAGTTTTCTAGGCTTAGCTGGATACTATAGACGATTTATCAAAGATTTTTCTAAGATAGCCATACCATTAACTAAGTTAACCTGTAAAGCTGCTAAGTTTGAATGGGGACCTAGACAAGAAGAAGCTTTTAAGATTTTAAAGCATAGATTGACGAATGCACCAATCTTAGCTTTACCCGAAGGAACAAAAGACTTTGAAGTATATTGTGATGCTTCAAAATTAGGCTATGGATGTGTGTTAATCCAACGCAAGAAGGTAATTGCGTATGCTTCTAGACAATTGAAAAAGCACGAAGAAAATTATACGACTCATGATTTAGAATTAGGAGCCATAATTTCTGCCCTTAAGATATGGAGACATTATCTGTATGGAAGTAAGTTTACTGTTTATACAGATCATAAAAGTTTAAGATATATATTTGGGCAAAAAGAGTTAAACATGAGGCAAAGAAGATGGATGGAGATGCTGAGCGACTACGATTGTGATATTCAATATCACGAAGGAAAGGCAAATGTAGTTGCAGATGCCTTAAGTCGTAAGTACCATGAGAAACAGAAACGAGTCCGTGCTCTGAGGTTAAATCTACAAGTAGATTTAATAGCACAAATAAAAGAAGTTCAGAAAACAGCAATCAAAGATGATGCTGAAGGAATGAAAGGTTACCTAAAAGAACTAGAACAAGGAAATAATGGAATTTGGAAATTCCATAAGAAACGAATTTGGGTACCTAAGCAAGGAGAGTTAAGAAATAAGATTTTAGAAGAAGCTCATAAATCTAGGTATACCATGCACCGAGGAAATAATAAAATGTACCAAGATTTAAGGAATAATTTCTGGTGGATAGGAATGAAAAAGGATATAGCCGAATACGTATCCAAGTGCTTAACTTGTTCACAAGTTAAAGCTGAACACCAGAAACCTTCAGGACTATTACAACAGTTAGAAATGCCTGTATGGAAATGGGAACTCATAACAATGGACTTTGTTACAAAGTTACCCAAAACCAAAAGGGGTAATGATGCTATTTGGGTAATTGTCGATCGATTAACCAAGTCAGCTCATTTTCTACCAATAAAAGAAACCTTTAGCATGGAAAGGTTAGCACAACTGTACGTGGACGAAGTAGTATCCCTACATGGAGTCCCGCTCTCCATTGTATCGGATAGAGATAGTCGTTTTACATCTCATTTCTGGACAAGTTTTCAAAAAGCAATGGGAACTCGACTAAATCTAAGTACTGCTTATCATCCACAAACAGACGGACATAGTGAAAGGACAATACAAACTCTAGAAGACATGCTCCGAGCATGTGTAATTGACTTTGGTGGTAATTGGGATAGCCATTTGCCATTAATTGAATTCTCCTATAACAATAGTTATCATTCAAGCATCGAAGCTGCACCATTCGAAGCACTGTACGGACGTAAGTGCAGAACTCCAGTGTGTTGGGCAGAAATCGGAGAAAGTCAATTATCAGGTCCTGAGATTGTACAATAAACTACTGACCAGATAACTCAGATCAAGGAAAGACTAAAAACAGCCCGAGATCGTCAGAAAAGCTATGCAGACAATCGTCGCAAGCCTTTAGAATTTCAAGTCGGAGATAAAGTACTTTTAAAAGTTTCTCCTTGGAAAGGAGTAGTACGATTCGGTAAGAAAGGAAAACTGAGTCCCAGATATGTAGGACCATTTCCAATAAGCCAACGAATAGGACCAGTTGCGTATCGTTTACAACTACCAGAAGAATTATCTGGAGTACATGATGTATTTCATGTATCCAATCTCAAGAAATGTCTATCAGATGAGTCCCTGGTAGTACCTCTTCAAGATGTAGAGGTGAACGAAAAGTTGAAGTTTATAGAGAAACCACTACAGATCGAAGATAGAAAAGTCAAATTTCTCAAACATAAACGACTGGTGTTGGTCAAAGTCAAATGGAATTCAAGGAGAGGACCAGAATACACTTGGGAGCTAGAATCAGAAATGAAGCGCAAATATCCTCATTTATTCCAATAAATCTCGAGGACGAGATTTTTCTTAAGGTGGGGAGGATGTAACAACTGTCACGAAAATCGATAATTAGGATGGTAATTAGCTATTAAGGAAACCCTAATTGAGAAACCCAAGTAATTCCGCATAAACCCTAAAATTTTCGTAACAATCGGAATTAGGATCAGGGCCCTAAAACTCAGGGGGGGTTAAACCCTAGTGACGTTTATCCTCTAAATTTGCTGTAGAAACGAAATTTGTTCGTTTAACTTACTCAGCAAGGCTATCTAGGACACGAAACAACCTAGGCTAGAAATTAGACCCGTCGCGCCACGCGACGGGTATACATGTCTTCTTCGCGTGGCGCGAGGGAGGACATTTTTCAGGTATAAATAGGGGACGTTGGCACTTGAATTTTGGTGTTCATTCGACGTCCAAATTCTCTGTAACCATCGAGTTATAGACGAAACAGTTCACAACACACACACGATTCTCGAAACGCTGCCGCAATCAGGGTAATAACTCGATCGCTATTACGATTCAACGTTCGATCGATTATAACTATCCAACGATAGTCCAGGTGCTGCTCAATCGAGCTTGTACTTTGATTATTCGTCGTGATTTCGACTTGAATATTAGAGTGCTGTTCGAATTCGGACTATGCTCTGTTATTCGTTGTGAATCCGATTGAATTACCGAGTATTGCACTGATCAATCGTTGTGAAGGTTTAATCTCGTTAATTGACGTAATTGCAGTATTAGTTACTAACCTGCCTGTGTGTGCATTGTGTTAAATTAGGTTTAATCAAGGCTAATCAGTAGACTTATATCTATTGCTCGTTAATCTGCAATGTGAGTCATTCTTCTTTTTAACTGTTTTCTCACAGTTTGTGAGTAAGTATTACAATACCTCAAATTATTTTCAAGGTTATAATTATAGGGATTAAGTCTTTGTAATCACCAAATTACAGCTGGTATGTGGGGTATTGTGCACATTACTATTTTTATCACTCTAGGTGAGTGAGTATCACTCTGTGTGAGTGAACCGTCACTATTGGGGCGACGGGACCCAATAGTGGTATGACCACAGTCACAGATCCGGTCGAGTGACAAATACCCATTCTTGATAATTGGTTGATAGAAACATTGTAATCGCTCTTAATACTGTAAATTTATAACTAACGGGTCGTTTTAGAAAATGGAATGATTCACTCAGTATTTCCCCGCTGACAAAACCTTTTTCAAACATGTTTCAGGTGATCTGTGTGATCCAGGAAAAGTGCAGTAAAGCACTATCAAGCTCAGGGATGTGGCTCATTGTAAATAAATAAAACATGTTTTGGAAAAATAAAGATTTCTGTGTGAAATCAACTTATTGTAAATTTTGGGATTTATCCCTTAAACTTTGTGTAATATACTAAACAAGTAATTTCCGGTGAAAAGATCCTGTTAATCAAAGACTTCCGCTGTCACATATATTAAATACCACGGGTATCACCGGGAACTGCCTCACGGCCCCCGACTCCGTCCAGGGTGGGTCGGGGAGCCGTGACACATGACGTTTGATCCATCAATTATCCGTGGTTCAACCCTCGACTATGGCTCAACTTAAATCAAGTTGTGGTGAACAATGGTATGCCTATGCACATAACACGTCTTCGTTATGGTTTTAAATTTTTTATCATCAAACACTTATTGTAAAAGGAATGCCCTATCTCAATCTTATGATAAATTCACCTTCCATACCACTAACTGTAGTTAATCATCCAATTTGTTTTATGTTTTTATGTCGTTGTACACACGAACCACACATCGTCCACCACCTGTTGCCAAACCTCGTAATCCATTATATTCACTTACTAAAATCACCGAGTTAGTTTGCATAACTAGTTAGTCCAAATACTTTGTGAACGAGGCCGACACTATGGTATGTGAAAATAAGTTGTGGCTTGGGGCCTGATAGTTAGGGTTGCCCAAAGGTATGTCTGGGAGGTGTGACCGCACACGACCCACTATCTCAAAGGCCCAAAATTTTTAAATATTTTTATATATTTCATAAATGGGAATATTTTAAAACAAAAAATTAAAAAATTCAAAACCTAGTAATATTTATACAACCCAATAACATTTTTAAACTAGAGATGGGCATAATACCCTGTTCCAAACCCGACCCGATAAAACCTACCTGGAACCGGTTCCAGATCCTATCCGATGTATAGAAGAGCCGATTCCGGGTTCAAAAAACCCGTAGGTTCGTACATAGTTCTACAATTTGTAAAAAATAGGGTCCCACCCGGTTCCTACCCGGAACCGGTTCCACTATAAACACAAAGAACCGGTAGGATTTAAATGAAACCAAATACATTGTAAGTTAAACCCAAACATCACAAGTCACAACCACACATTACAACCAACCATAACCATTACCTACCTACCATACATCACATAAACACATTATACCTAAACACATAAATACAATCAAACTAACATCACATAAACACAATAAACCTTCGAAGAACCGGTTCCGGATGATTCGCCTCGCCGCAGCCTTTGTCACCGGACAATGACGGTCGGTGTGTTTTTTGAGAGTCGAGTTCGCCGTAGCCTTCATGAACTTCCCCGCAACCTTTGCAATGTGCCATTTCATGGCTATCAGACATCATGCACAGATCAAATTGCTTCCAAACTTGGGGGTTTCTTTTGGTCTCCTAAACCATTACCACTTCGTCGTTGCATGCCATAACCGATTTTAGTTGTAACTTGTAGGGTGAAACCGATTTGAGTGGGACTAAGCTTTGGTTGAAGGTGATGTTCATATAAATACTAGAAACCGATTTCAAAATTTTAATGGTAATTAATCGATTCCAACAGATATAAAGCCGTTAGGAATCGATTCCGGCAGCTTTATTGCAGCTTTTTTTGGAAGATACCCGGAGGAACCGGAACCTCCGAGGAACCGGTTACAAAATACCTGAACCGGTTAGGAACAGTTTCGGTAATTGTGGTTTGAAACCGGGTACTAATCAGAACCGGGTCCTAGAAGAATCGGGTCTAGTCAAACTCAGTCAAGAACTGGGTACGGGTAGGAACCGGTTCCGGGTATACAAAAAAACTCGATTTGCTCATCTCTATTTTAAACCCATTAACTTTTTAAAAAAAAAAACCTAACCCAGTTAAATCGAATAACCAATTTAGTTTTGGCCCATCAATGGTGTAATCTCGCTCATCATTCATTCCTCCTTAGGTGATCAATCTGGGCATCAGGCAACCAGTGTTCAACACATCGGCCCTCCTATTTTTCAAATCGATCAACAATTCACTAGTTCGATTGTTCAAGTCTCATCAAATTAACAAGTTTGTTTAATTGATCATCGCTTGATTATTGATTATTTCAAATTATCAAATATTCAAATCGATCACCATGAGTTTACTTGTTCGAGTATTCATCTCAATCAGCCAAGATTTCAAGTTGGCAATCGACATTCAAGTCTCACCAAATCGGCATTGGAATCGACAGGTTGTCCAATGGCTTCAATTAAATAAGCGCTTATTGTTTATTGGCTAAATGATTGAATAGATAATTTGATTTTATGTTTAGATATTTTGATTAACATGATTATGAAAATTACATCTCCTATACAACTATCCGATATTAATTATTTTACATACAAATATATATTTTAGGGACTTATTTATTCTAGTCGCTCAGGGTATCTGAATTCTTAAAAACGACCTTCCCATATTTGGAAAGCCCAATTTTCTTTTGGGTTTTCGCTTTTCACCTAACATAAGCAGCATCAGACGCCGAAATGGAAAAAAAATTATGAAGCTAATTAGGCTTTACTTAAGACTTTGATAGGTTAGTACTATTCAAAAAGAAGACATTGTAAATTCTTTTTTATATTATAAACGTTTATTTAGACTAGACACTCACCATGGTTAATAAAAGGTCGAATTTAATTCCCTTGAAATATTGTTACCTTTGCTTTCAACTAATTGTTATGTTGATAGAGACGACTTATATGGTACAATTAAGACTTTTTTTGTGACTTTAGTTAAATGGATCAAAGTCAATGGCCAACTAAAGTTCGAATTTAATTCCCTTGAAAAAAAAAATGTTACATTTGCTTTTAGCTACTTGTTAACTTGATTTTAGTGTGCTAACATGGGATCTAAAGTTAAAGTACCTATTTTAATGTGATGAATAACGTGACAAATCACAATATCATTCTATTTTAAGATATTAAGATACAAACTTTTTAACAAAAGTGTGAAAATCATTGGTTTTTTTCCTTATAATAATGTAATCTTGCATTGGTCTTTTATTGTTAAATAGGTGTTAGAGCATTCACATTCAATCTACCATATTTTCACCCTAAATTACACTAAAAACACTACATTTCTCTCTTATTTTCAATTAAATAATATTTTTTATACCTTTATCATTATCTTTTCTCTCTCCTCCACTCACAACCACTTTCAAAATATATTAAAAAATTATAGGAGGTGAACAGTGTCCCCCCAAATATACAGATGAACAGTAACATTTTCTCTCTCCTCCACTCACAACCACTTTTTATACTCTTTATATTTTAAAAACACCACACACATAATTCGGTTTTTTTCTTATAATAATGTAATCTTGCATTGGTCTTTTATTGTTAAATAGGTGTTAGTTGCCACTTAAACACCTCGGACAAGAAACCGTAGGCGTTCAAAGGCTCACATATTGTTAAAGGTTCTTTCTTTCTTCTATTCCACTATCACATTCTTAAATGTCTATCATATGTAGCTCTAATTGAAACCATCATATGCTCATGTTAAATCAAATCGAAAGTACGAATGAGAAAGTTAAAAAGGGGGGAAATTAAACAAGAGTCCCAAATTTTTGCTCATGTTAAATTAAAATCGAAAGTACGAATCAGATAGTTAAAATAGGGAGAAAATTAAACAAGAGTCCTATTTTCTTATTTAATTTTCGGAGAAAAAAAGTTAAGCCGTCTAAATTAAGAGTTGATAACTATTTCATTTAGTATATTAAATACGCGAAAGGATCATGTACAAGTGGAATAATTTGCACAAAGTGTAGCCTTTGATCCAGCAAATCCAGTGGTTGATATTGAGCAACCCCCAAATCTATAAATCACGTAAGAGAAAACAGTTGGGGAAAGCAAAATAGAAAAATTCAATATTGGTGACTTATAACCCCCCCCCCCCCGCACCAATGACTTTCAAACGACTATAACATTTTCATATGATAATATTTATTTAAAAAATTTACACTGTATTAACGAACATTTCATTCTCTTTAATTTGAGTAGCCTATTATTATAATTTCTTAATTTTTGTATATTTTTAATTTAAAGCTATAACGTTACGTGATTTTGTAAGGTTACATGATTATGTTCCAGTTCGTTATGACGTAATATGTATTTTATTCATGAAACAAGTAACGTTACGTGATTATGTATCAGTGCGTAATTATGTAACAGTAGTTGGATACGTAGTATTACTACTTGATTACGTGATTTTAAATACCTATTACGTGATTTCATTATAATATTTATATGAAAAACTCACTAAGTGATTGTGTATTAACCGTAATTGTAACAAAAAAATAAAACATATAATATATAGGCTAATATTTTAGGTCTAACACAATTTAAGTATAAATGCAACACAAAATATTAACCAGTCAATCTATAATAACAACGTAATGTTGTATATCACTGATTTAATCATGTAATAAAACATAATCAATTAAGATACCATTATTGAATGTGTAATCACGTAATAAACAAAAGTGTAATAACATCAAGTATAACAATCATATTGAATCTCTAAATTAATCATGTAATCTATAAAAAAAAAACTTAAGAAAAACTATAGCAATAGCCAACTCAAATCAAAGAGAAAAAAATGCTCATTAATTTGGTGTAATTTTTTTTTTTAAAATATTATGGTATGAAAAGTTAAAGACGTTTGAAAATCGTAGGGCAATAAGTTTATGAGTCAACAATATTTGATCTTTTTAAAAAACTCTTCACTCCTATACATTTCTTACGAAATTACTCTGTTTTACAGTAATGAATTTAATCGCTATTAAATATACATTGGTTATTTCAACTCTCTAGCTCGCATCATATCTTAAAAAAATACAGTCAAAATACAAAACACAACGGTATATAATTTTCTTATTATTATTATTATTATTATTATTTAATACTATAATAGATTATTTTATTATATTTAATTTTAACCTTAAACATATTTTAATTTTTAGTTATAACTTTTAATAATTTTTTCTATTTTTAATACTATTGATATCATCTTAACAACATCGGTATCAGTACTATATAACATCGGTTTATTTATTTATTTGTTCATAAAATGACCTCGATTATCCTTTTCGTTTATTTTAATTAATATAACTCTTTATTAATTTCCGAATATATCGTCGCGATGTGCTTATTATTATCAAAACTCAAACGAGTCAAATATAGTTAATTTTTTTTATAGTCACAAACTAAACAAATACATATACTGATTTCATTTTCATGGTTGTCTCGACGTGGCAGTATAAAATTCGTTGAACACAATGTTGTATTCGCAATAATGTATTTTTTTTGGTATCACAAGCTATATTGAGTGTCGGTATCATACTGGTACCATAACGAACCGAACCTATACCGAGTGAAAAACATCAGTACTTGTACAAATATTCGTTTTTATGAGTTTTAATCGATATAAAACACGTGTCGAGATTGACACTGTAATGAAATAGACCAATACTAACCTAAAGTCCGCCACGAAGCACGTGGAAAAGTCCCGATAGTTATAATAAAGGCTGATGTCAAGACTAAAGGAAAGAAAAAGATTGGTCTCAACTAAAAAAATGGCTTATCCGGTGACATCAACAATGAAGAAGAACTAGTGGTTGTTTTGGTGTGGGTGACCTTAGAAAAGTCAAAATGGTCCAAAGCTAAAGATTAAATAAAGATACTCTTGGTTAAATAAGAGCTATTCGACTTAACAATTTGACAAAAAAAAAAAAAAAAAAAAAAAAAAAAAAAAAAAACTAGTCTGAAATTACACATAATTGCATGACATATAAATTATAAAAAAGTATCGACATAACGTCCTAGTCATATAAATGAAAATCATCCATTTTCTCCATGTGATAAATGAAAAAGTGAAAGCATGTCATTTTAAATAATGGTACGATAAGTTTTTATCGAGATTTTTTAAATTCGCTTTAATGAAATTAAACTTTAAGAAAACATGAAATATTTGGCAGTCAGAAGGTGAACATACCCTTCAAGACCTTTCTAGTTCAGCTACAAGTATATATAAAAACGTAAAGGAATAAAGTGAGAACAAAAGTTTTTGTAAGTTAATTTTATTGGATTTTTTGGTTCGTACATATATAAATCTATATCCTTTGGCAATTGGCATGAAATTTTTTATTTTGACAACACAAGAACACACACATACATATACATATACATATATACTAGATTATTAGACCCGTGTACTACACGGGTTTAAGGATATAAATTTATAAATTATTTAAATTTATATTTTCTTCAAAAATTTACATAAGTGATTTTTTTTACCATAGATAACACAACAATTGGTCATGTTAAAAAATTGATTCTTTTAGAAACAAACAAACTTTACATAGAAATTGTTCTATACTTTTATTTATCGTCATGGCAAAACATAAGGTGAGAGGAAACTGCCTTCTTTTCAATTTAAATGGAATCCTTCTATTTGGCGGCATTAAACGAAATCTAGGGATAAATGTTCAAGTGTCAGTATTACTTTCAGATAATAGTGCCTCAATAACCTGATCACCCAGTGATAGGACCTGTAGTCGAGTTCCATTACATAAACCATTCTTTCGATCAATATTTCTTGATAACGTCACTCTGGAATATTGACCTTTGGTAATTATCAATGATTTGCAAGCCTAAAAATATAACTACATTTCGGACATCCAGCGAGTATAGACATTCATCAAAATTATTATGAAAATATTCTATCCTTAAACCCGTTTATTACACGAGTCTAATAACATTAAAAGTGTTTTCAAAGTACGGAATTAAACCGGTTTTCAAATATCGAATTAACCTATTCTTTACCATTTTTATAATTATAATATAAAATTTTAATTTATTTAATAGATGTTTTAAACATATAGTAAAAAAAATCATTTTAAAAAATAAGAAAATGTTGTCACATTAACATTATTTGAAATTGTTTATTATAAGTAGAGTTGTTACTAATAACTAACTATATATTTTAGATAACTCAAATGTAAATAATCATTATCTAAGTAAATAATAAAATATTTGTTAGTATTAAGTTGTTAAAGATTTTTTGTTATTTTTTTGTATTAATTAATTAATAATAATAATAATAGTAAATTGAATGAAATAATGCCACGTGGCATTAAGTAGGCACTTGTTTTAATATAAGAATGACATGTGGCATTAATCATACTTTTTTATTAGTATTAGATACATATACATATACATATACGGGTTCACCTTTAAAAATATATAAAAATGATTAATCCGATATTTATTCATTTCGTCTGAAATTAAAAAAATAAATTTATGAACAAGTTTCATTTATTTATAGAAAATACACATAACTGAAATCCTTCTCTTGATTGCAATGAATTAAAGACCAAATAATGGTCATTAGTATATTGGTTACGAAACTAAGTTAGAATTTGAAAACGAAATAGTGATCATTCATTTATTTCAGTTTCAAAAACAGAACAATAGTCAAGAGTGCAAAAACCGCTTCACGAGAACCCGGGTTTTTGGAAGTGCATTCGTGTTCGCAGAATGTGCGGGCACACGTGAGTTCAACTAATCCGGGTTCTATTTTTTCCACCCCCCTGCGCACGGGTAGGACTTGTGGTAAAACATGACATATAGATATATTAGTAAGGTAAACCTTTTATCTTATAAATAATCCATCCTTTTATTTGTAACACCCCAAAACCCGAATGTTTATAATTGTCATGTGTTCTTATATGACTTAGCATGAAATAAACAACTGGGTTATTTAACCTAGTTAAGTAGCGCCCCAAAAACTCGAATTACTAAATTTGCTAGTGAGACCCCATGTTTAATAAAATAGAATGTAGTAACTAGGTTATTATACCTAGTCAAAAGTTTAGCAAAGCAAACAAGGGAACAAACTTGAAGGACCATATATGAACAAGGGGGAAAGTTATGTTTTAATAAACAAAATTACAACACACAGCACACATACATCGTGTGTGTGTGTGTGCGTGGAATGCTCTGGAGAAGAACAAAGGGGTATAAACCCTAGTTCTTAATGAAGCTCCAAATTGAAGGTTGAATCTAGGCTCAAAATCATGAATAAACACGAATTAATGCTCACCATCACAAGAGGATCAAAAGGTATGTCTCAAAACTAAGATTGGTGATCTTGTATGAAATGGGTTATGTCTTAATCCATGAATTGGGATGAAATTGAGCATGAGAATGTATTAGTATCATGATATAGAGCATAGATTACACATGGTTTAGGTTAATTAGATGATTAGAGATGAAACCCACATGTAGTGGTGAAGATGAAGATATGGATAATCATGCATGTGTAATTGTTGTATAAAGTTTATGTATGATGTAGTATGTAATGAGTGATAGTTAGTTAATTTGGGCATATTATGAGGATTATATGATTCTAAGTGGAACTTGATGATCTTGACATGAACTTGTAATATTATGCATGAATTAGTTGTATGTTGTGCATTAAATGGTGTACGCACACCAAGTGTTTGATGAAATGCCTAAGAGAGTAAAATTGTGAAATTGTATGAAGGTTATGGGTAATTATGTATAGAAGGTGCTTATGGTGTAGCCGTTAGCAAAATAATAAGTTAAGTGTGCTTAAGGTGGAGTCCATATGAGAATTCGGATTTGAATGTATGGGTTGGTAAAATTATGCATTAGGAACTTGTACCTTATGCTCCATTGGTGTGATGCTCGCCATTTAATTGATGCGCTTGATTTATGGTGATTAAGAGTGAATGTGTACGAATGTGAAATGCGTAGTTTATTGATAAGTGATAATGTTGGAGTATGTCGTGTACATATGTAAAATGATAATTTTGATTGAGTGAATGTTGAACAATGCGGTTATCGAATGTAGAGTTATGAAAGCATAAGTATGTGTAAATTGGTTGTGTATATTGTGTATGTGACTAGGTGATCATGTAGTTGTATGAGTTATACAACATTATGTATGAAATTAATATGATGTCATTAATATGGTCTATGTGGTTGACAAATCATGTCGTATGCGTGTTAGTGAAAGTCAATGTAGATAAGAGTTGGAAAATGTGTGTTAATATGAATGAGCATGAATACTAACATTATTATGGCATGACGGCATGAAAAGATAGGAACCACACTAGCATGGACCAAGCTTGGAAGGCTAACGGGTCAAGATGAGGCAAGGAAGCGGTTATGAACACCGATGCACAAGGTAAGTGACTTCCGACTCACTTCTTAGTATACATATAGAATTTTGTTGTTTATGGATGAGGGAAAATTATGTATGGGAATGTGATGAATGAAGGTATTAATACAAGTATTGAACTAGTTCGTCGAAGGTAGTTATATAAGTAGAAGGTAATTTGGTGTGATTAAACGGGTCGAATAAATAAGTATAAGTAATGTAACGGCAATGAAATCCGTAATGATCAAGGACCCGGGGTAAGGATTCTTAGTCTAATACGTAAGGACTTGTTTTACGGATGTTTAGGAACAGGTTTCAAGTGAAACGGATGCAAAACGAATGAGTTATGCGAGTTTTAGTTTTTAAAATGGGGGCTGAACTGGGCATCACCGTAGCTTACGGTGCCCACCGTAAGCTACGGTGGGTGCTGGGAATTCTATTTCTGCCGTAAGGCAGTTTGAAGCTACCGTAGGCTTTTGGGGGCCACCGTAAGCTACGGTAGCCACCGTAGCTTACGGTGGAGGTCAGAAACAGATGTAAGGTTTGTAAATTTCTTTGTTTTTCCTTCGAATTCGGACCCCGTGGACCCATTCCAAGCCTTGTTAAGTCTTTATAATGTTCCTCAACCCTACCGAAAGGCTTGGTAAGTCACGGATGAGTTTGGAACTCATTCTTAAGATCCGAATCATACCCGAAGGGCGTTTAAAAAGTGTTTATGACGTGTGGATAAGATCGGGTTGTGGGAGCGAGTATGCGGGATAATGAACTAAGTATGTGGGTATGTATGTATTGATTTAACTTCTTCCAAATACGTTTAAGCTAATAAGTAATCATGAATACGAGTCAGTATGTATGTGCGAAGGTGTCATTGTAATTATGTAAATACATGTACGTGTGAGTGAAGGTATGCACGTGTGTAGTTATGATCCGTTTTATGAAGGTATGTTTGTATGTAGTCATCTATGTATGTATGTATGTATGTATGTATGTATGTATGTATGTATGTATGTATGTATGTATGTATGTATGTATGTATGTATGTATG
This sequence comes from Helianthus annuus, assembly GCF_002127325.2. Taxonomy (NCBI): domain Eukaryota; kingdom Viridiplantae; phylum Streptophyta; class Magnoliopsida; order Asterales; family Asteraceae; genus Helianthus; species Helianthus annuus. The sequence continues at coordinate 3,232,018 of NC_035444.2, forward strand.
TATGTATGTATGTATGTATGTATGTATGTATGTATGTATGTATGTATGTATGTATGTATGTATGTATGTATGTATGTATGTATGTATGTATGTATGTATGTATGTATGTGAGAAGGTAAGTTTGTATGTAGCGAAGTATGTATGTATGTATGTATGTATGTATGTGAGATGGTATGTTTGTATGTCGTTAAGTATGTATGTACGTAGGTGAGAAGGTATGTTTGTATGTAGTTAAGTATGTATGTATGTATGTGAGTATGTATGTTGTGGGTAGTTAAGTGTGTACGTATGTATGCGAGAAGGTATGTTTATATGTAGTTATGTAGGTATGTTTGTAGGTGAGTAGGAATGTATGTACACAATTATGTATGTAATGCATACGTGGTTTCAATACACTTAAGTATTGATGATATTAACAATATGCCTCGAGAATGAATGTAGTGCAGGTGCTATATTGAAGTTCGTCAAGGATTAGACACCCAGATGGAATGAAAAATTCTAGAAGGATGATGTGATGGAAAGTACATGTGGATAGAACGTTATGAGGTTACATGATTAAGAATCTTGCTCGTATATAACGTATACTAACGTTGTGAATATATGTGGTGGGTGCAGGTTGTACAAATCACATATTATCACCATGAGGAGTAGCGATCAAAGACCGAGTCACGAGATAGATTGTACGGGAATGTTGATTATGTAAAATGATAGTTATAAGTTATGCTTTTATTATGTAAATAAGTACAAATGATGCATATAATGTAAGAAAGTGTTTCGTAATGAACTTGCTAGTAGGTCAAAACGTTTTTAATGAAAGAAAATTTATGGTACGAATTTCCGCTGCGTCTTTTCAGTTAAAGCGTGTTAGGTTGTTACAAGTTGGTATCAGAGCCCTGGTTTGAGAGAATCAAGTAGAAGGAGGTAAATACTTGAACTCAAACCGATGTGCTCTCGTGACCAAGGACCCGTACAATCTAAGACTCGATCAAGATCTAAAGGTAGAAGCCAAGGTAAGTATGGGCTTAAGTATGTATTTGAAGATAACTAACAGCATGTTATGTGTAAGGTCAGTATGATTGCTTGGAAGGGACGATTTGTAAATGCGGTCTAGCGCCGGCACTAAGGTATGTAATATGACATATTGACCGAGGTACGTAGATTTAGCTTATGGGTGCATGAAATGGTATAATTAAGCAAGAGAAAGAAAATTTTAAATGAAATATAATAATAATATGGTAAGAAGTTTTTGAAATGTTACACGTGCCGAAACTTAATTCTGCGGACATAAGGTGGCGATTACGCGAAGACACGAAATTAGTATGTGGATTGTGTACCTGGCCAGTACACAAGAAACGTATGATGTTCGTGAGACCGTGGTAATTGTTACAGGTATGTCTGTTAGAATTAGGTTGTAGGTGGACGTGAGGGTGAAGGGAAATGTAAGACTTTCAGAAATGAAAGTATGAAAGATATGTTAGAATCCGCGGGACGGATTCTAAACATGAAAGAAAAGAAAGTATGAATATGTGTTAGAATCCGCGAGACGGATTCGAAACATGAAAGGAATGAAGTATGAATGACCTGTTTGAATCCGCGGGACGGATTCAACACGTGTAAGGAATGAAAGATATGAATGGAATGTATGAATCCGCAAGACGGATTCAAGGAATGAAATGCAGGAATGATATGCTTGAATATGTGAGACGGATTCAAATCGTAGAAGGAAGAAAATGTATGAATGGTAGGTCAGAAACCGCTAGACGGATTCAAAATATAGAAGTAGTAAAAGGTATGAAGGTTACATTTGAATCCGCAAGACGGATTTAAAACATATAAAATATAAAATTTACCCACATCAGAATTGTGCCAATAATTGACCACAGTTATGTCAAACGAGTTCTATGAGTAAATGCAAAGTAAATGAACAAGAGAATGATCGTAATGGACACACACAAACCTAAGTTTTAAAATGAAAGAAAGAAGTTTTACAACCCGTTATGTGTTAAATGTGTTAGTAATCGATCCGTAGGAGTCATAATGTAGGGCGGGCTGCTACCCGGACAATGATTTAAGTATGAATGAGAAGGGTAAGCTTGGTCATGAGTACCGAAATAACGTAATGAATGATTTTGCAAGTAAGCATGAATGGAAAGAAGTACGAACGTATACCTCGATGCATATACGATAAATAAGAAATGTTAGTTGGCCTTGAAAGATCAAATGATGAAGGTTGGCGAAATAAGTAATTAGAATGAAAAAGTTTCGTGTGAGAAATGAAATGTACTAACTGCTAAATTTCTTGATGATAATGTTAGAATCTTTGATGCGATGAAACCAACAGAATTGGTGGAAGGATGCGTTCGAGTGGAGGCACATTACATGGATGAATGAAAATTAGCCTGGTATGGCTAGTACTTGTGAAGAATGCGGACAGGTCTGATTTACGGATCGTTGTAATATGGAATGAAATCGAGGTAAGTAAAGTGTTTTAATTTATGACGAATAAGTATGAATTAGTAAATTGTAATCGCCCTGCAAATTGAATGATGAAAGGAGTACGGTATAGCATGGAATGGTTGATTCCTTATAGTTAACATAAGGAGAGAACCATGTCATTGAGAATTAGATTTTATAAGTTATGAGCGAAACTTTCGAGTATGGGTTAAACTCTCGTATGAAGAACCTGTATGATGCGCTTGTTTAGGCAACTTTAGTGATGCATGAATTGAGAAGAATAGTAATGTGGGATAAATGAGGTAAGTTGAAGGTAAAGTATGAGAAATATGGACTTGTTAGAAAGAAGTCAAATATACGAATAATCATGAATTGAGAATGGATAGTTATTTAGCATACGACGTACCTATCAAAATTAAACGTAGATGTGTATGTATAAATTACGAATTTAGATCGTATAGTCAACAAAGATAATACGAGATTTGAAATAAATAGGAAGAAATGCTATTATTAGGATGTTGGAATCGCTTCAAGCAAACAATTGGTATGTTGCACAGGATATACAACTAATAGAATGATGAATGAACCATTAGCTAAGAAATGTGTTGGAAGCTAGCGCTATTAGTGAAAGCGACACTAATAAGAACTCCGAGACGGGTTCTTGAAAATAGAGGGTTGTTACTAAGATGGGCCAGTGGTCGTGTTGATAGGGTAAGGGAAAGGATATTAATGTCTAATGGAAATGAGAAAGGTTTCGGGGACGAAACCTCATTTAAGGGGGATAGATTTGTAACACCCCAAAACCCGAATGTTTATAATTGCCATGTGTTCTTATATGACTTAGCATGAAATAAACAACTGGGTTATTTAACCTAGTTAAGTAGCGCCCCAAAAACTCGAATTACTAAATTTGCTAGTGAGACCCCATGTTTAATAAAATAGAATGTAGTAACTAGGTTATTATACCTAGTCAAAAGTTTAGCAAAGCAAACAAGGGAACAAACTTGAAGGACCATATATGAACAAGGGGGAAAGTTATGTTTTAATAAACAAAATTACAACACACAACACACATACATCGTGTGTGTGTGCGTGGAATGCTCTGGAGAAGAACAAAGGGGTATAAACCCTAGTTCTTAATGAAGCTCCAAATTGAAGGTTAAATCTAGGCTCAAAATCATGAATAAACACGAATTAATGCTCACCATCACAAGAGGATCAAAAGGTATGTCTCAAAACTAAGATTGGTGATCTTGTATGAAATGGGTTATGTCTTAATCCATGAATTGGGATGAAATTGAGCATGAGAATGTATTAGTATCATGATATAGAGCATAGATTACACATGGTTTAGGTTAATTAGATGATTAGAGATGAAACCCACATGTAGTGGTGAAGATGAAGATATGGATAATCATGCATGTGTAATTGTTGTATAAAGTTTATGTATGATGTAGTATGTAATGAGTGATAGTTAGTTAATTTGGGCATATTATGAGGATTATATGATTCTAAGTGGAACTTGATGATCTTGACATGAACTTGTAATATTATGCATGAATTAGTTGTATGTTGTGCATTAAATGGTGTACGCACACCAAGTGTTTGATGAAATGCCTAAGAGAGCAAAATTGTGAAATTGTATGAAGGTTATGGGTAATTATGTATAGAAGGTGCTTATGGTGTAGCCGTTAGCAAAATAATAAGTTAAGTGTGCTTAAGGTGGAGTCCATATGAGAATTCGGATTTGAATGTATGGGTTGGTAAAATTATGCATTAGGAACTTGTACCTTATGCTCCAATGGTGTGATGCTCGCCATGTAATTGATGCGCTTGATTTATGGTGATTAAGAGTGAATGTGTACGAATGTGAAATGCGTAGTTTATTGATAAGTGATAATGTTGGAGTATGTCGTGTACATATGTAAAATGATAATTTTGATTGAGTGAATGTTGAACAATGCGGTTATCGAATGTAGAGTTATGAAAGCATAAGTATGTGTAAATTGGTTGTGTGTATTGTGTATGTGACTAGGTGATCATGTAGTTGTATGAGTTATACAACATTATGTATGAAATTAATATGATGTCATTAATATGGTCTATGTGGTTGACAAATCATGTCGTATGCGTGTTAGTGAAAGTCAATGTAGATAAGAGTTGGAAAATGTGTGTTAATATGAATGAGCATGAATACTAACATTATTATGGCATGACGACATGAAAAGATAGGAACCACACTAGCATGGACCAAGCTTGGAAGGCTAACGGGTCAAGATGAGGCAATGAAGCGGTTATGAACACGGATGCACAAGGTAAGTGACTTCCGACTCACTTCTTAGTATACATATAGAATTTTCTTGTTTATGGATGAGGGAAAATTATGTATGGGAATGTGATGAATGAAGGTATTAATATAAGTATTGAACTAGTTCGTCGAAGGTAGTTATATAAGTAGAAGGTAATTTGGTGTGATTAAACGGGTCGAATAAATAAGTATAAGTAATGTAACGGCAATGAAATCCGTAATGATCAAGGACCCGGGGTAAGGATTCTTAGTCTAATACGTAAGGACTTGTTTTACGGATGTTTAGGAACAGGTTTCAAGTGAAACGGATGCAAAACGAATGAGTTATGCGAGTTTTAGTTTTTAAAATGGGGGCTGAACTGGGCATCACCGTAGCTTACGGTGCCCACCGTAAGCTACGGTGGGTGCTGGGAATTCTATTTCTATCGTAAGGCAGTTTGAAGCTACCGTAGGCTTTTGGGGGCCACCGTTAGCTACGGTAGCCACCGTAGCTTACGGTGGAGGTCAGAAACAGATGTAAGGTTTGTAAATTTCTTTGTTTTTCCTTCGAATTCGGACCCCGTGGACCCATTCCAAGCCTTGTTAAGTCTTTATAATGTTCCTCAACCCTACCGAAAGGCTTGGTAAGTCACGGATGAGTTTGGAACTCATTCTTAAGATCCGAATCATACCCGAAGGGCATTTAAAAAGTGTTTATGACGTGTGGGTAAGATCGGGTTGTGGGAGCGAGTATGCGGGATAATGAACTAAGTATGTGGGTATGTATGTATTGATTTAACTTCTTCCAAATACGCTTAAGCTAATAAGTAATCATGAATACGAGTCAGTATGTATGTGCGAAGGTGTCATTGTAATTATGTAAATACATGTACGTGTGAGTGAAGGTATGCACGTGTGTAGTTATGATCCGTTTTATGAAGGTATGTTTGTATGTAGTCATCTATGTATGTATGTATGTATGTATGTGAGAAGGTAAGTTTGTATGTAGCGAAGTATGTATGTATGTATGTGTGTGAGATGGTATGTTTGTATGTAGTTAAGTAGGTATGTACGTAGGTGAGAAGGTATGTTTGTATGTAGTTAAGTATGTATGTATGTATGTATGTATGTATGTATGTATGTATGTGAGTATGTATGTTGTGGGTAGTTAGGTGTGTACGTATGTATGCGAGAAGGTATGTTTATATGTAGTTATGTAGGTATGTTTGTAGGTGAGTAGGAATGTATGTACACAATTATGTATGTAATGCATACGTGGTTTCAATACACTTAAGTATTGATGATATTAACAATATGCCTCGAGAATAAATGTAGTGCAGGTGCTATATTGAAGTTCGTCAAGGATTAGACACCCGGATGGAATGAAAAATTCTAGAAGGATGATGTGATGGAAAGTACATGTGGATAGAACGTTATGAGGTTACATGATTAAGAATCGTGCTCTTATATAACGTATACTAACGTTGTGAATATATGTGGTGGGTGCAGGTTGTACAAATCACAGATTATCACCATGAGGAGTAGCGATCAAAGACCGAGTCACGAGATAGATTGTACGGGAATGTTGATTATGTAAAATGATAGTTATAAGTTATGCTTTTATTATGTAAATAAGTACAAATGATGCATATAATGTAAGAAAGTGTTTCGTAATGAACTTGCTAGTAGGTCAAAACGTTTTTAATGAAAGAAATTTTATGGTACGAATTTCCGCTGCGTCTTTTCAGTTAAAACGTGTTAGGGTGTTACATTATTCCCACACCTATGTAATACAAGAAGTTTTACCAATTAAGACATTCATTCACACACCCAAGTTTTAACATTTTCATCTATTACTTGCATATATGACAAGAGTTAGGAAAATAATAAGGTGTGCGATTTAATTAAATTCAAAGCAAAATATACAATATTAATACGCCCCTTAAAGTTTTTTATTTAAATATTTATTGTAAATATAAGAATTATGTAGTAAACTATGGATAAATATTAAAGGATATAATAATTAAAAACATACAAGATAAATGATGTAAAATTAAATATGCATAAACGAAGCACGCGGTGTGGTGTACAAGCAAGCACGGTTTGCTTCCCCACTCATCATCAATGCCTTCTAACTCATGAAGGTGTGTCATCCTTCCACACTAACACAAACCACCATCATTTTTTATAAAGACAAAATCATAATGTCCATTTTCAACGCTTTTTATATACACATAATGATAAAAACATAATAAAAAGACATAAAATATATACACAATTACACATAATGATAAAAATATAATAAAAAAGTCATAAAAACTCTCAAAATGTTTTACATGTCTTACTTTCATATTCCCATATACTCACACGTATGTAATTTTTCTGATGTGGTGTTAATGTGAAAATGTGAATACGATGGTGCCGGTGAATATGTTTTAGGTTTCAAGGACGAGGAGTAGGTGGAGACGACAAACGATGATCATTAGCTCATAGATAGTGTTTGATTATTTGGAAAAGTGATTCATTTTGACGTGTTGTACAATTTGAACATACCTAAATTGACATTTTATATAATTTATGTTAACTCATATGCAAACAATTTTATCCAAATCAACATATTTATTAAGAACGTGTAATGATAATAGATATAGGAGTTGATATTTTATGATAAAGAATATATACTATTTAATGCTCTAAATTATCACCCGTGTGTATAAAAAATGTTTATTAGACCATGTGTAGTGGTAACAACTTATAATGCCTCCATTATGGGGCATTATCCGACACGTGGCGTCCTAGTCAGCAATGGGACATTATAGCAAAAGTGACGTAGTGGGGCATTATGCCAATAACACTCATTCAAGCATTTCTCAATTTTTTTTTAAACTTAAATACTTCATTAAATAAAAAAAATACAATACTAGAAATAAAAAAAAAACATCCGATTAAATTTAAAAAAAAAACACTAGTTTTCGTCTTCGCTTTCTTCACCCTCGCCAACTTCGTCTTCCTCGTCCTCCGTTTCTTCCTCTCCCTCAGGTGGTACATACCGAACCGACCATGCGTGGTGTTGACGTGATGTCGTGGGTCACGCAAATTTAATCCCTAAACAACTGTAGTTAGTGGTAGTAGGGTATCGAACTCAGGGAGTATGTGGAAAATGTGTTGATTGTATAGCTTTGTAATTAAACTAAAATTAAACTAAATTGCAGAAAATTAAAATTCAAGATTATGGATTGTTGTTTTAGAAAACTAATTTAAGAACTAAATCAAATCAAAGTTGGTTGTAAACAATGAGGAGAAAACAATGATCACCCTAGGTTTCAGTTTCTTTAAACAGTTGTGTGCAATTTCACTAGAAAGAGTTACATAGACATAACTCGTGTATGTGTGATTGAAGTGATAAAAGGGGACAAAGTACTCGGATTAAATAATGCGAGGTTGTTTCCCGATGACCTATTAACCAATAACCAACCCTAACCCTTCCCGTGATATCTCGGTTGCCAACGACACCAAGAACGTACGATCAAGACTAGAAATTGCAATATGGATTAACACACTACAAACAATCAAACATACACCATGACATTCAAGCAACGCAAGATATCATTCTAGAAATGCAGAAATTAAACACACAAAAGTCTTAGAAACATTCACCTAGGATGATCACCGAAGAGTTTAGCCGGACATGGCTCGGTGAATCATCATAAACATCAATCTAATGTTCATACAAATTAAAAACACAAATCGAATGATTGGAAATGTTCACAAAGCGAGCTAGTGCTCCAAAATCGCCCCCAAAATGTCCAAGAACCGTCAATGATGAGAATATACCAAAAGACACCCAAAAACCGAATATAAGATGGCAGTTACATATTTTCTCGCAGCCGTCACCGTAATTTACGGCTCCACCGTAAATTACGGTGGACATGATTCTTTTACGGTGCAAACAAACTGTGTTACGGTGAGCAAGTGGCCAATTTCAGGTCCACCGTAAATTACGGTGGAACCGTAATTTACGGTGACAACCTGCATGTTGTTGACTTTCTTTTGCCTTGTATTCGTGTGTCTTCTATGGTGGCTACCTCCCATTTGTCCAACATGTGCCGCCCAACTCAAACCAGCCACCCAATCTATAATCGGTCCAATCCAGAAATCCATGTGCTATTAAAAATGGATGTTGATTTTGTAAACTTTCTCAAAGCCCTATGCTACACGTGATGTTATGTCCCATCAAATGTGTGTGGCGGCCCTATCCACCAAGTCCCATGTGCGGCCCATTCCTCTTATTGATGATCATAAGATGTGCGGCCCAATCCTCTTAGACTGCCGCCCAAGAAATCCACGTGACTTCTTTTGTCCTCACATGTGCGGTCCAATTAATGTTGCCCTTTTGTTGTTGACTTTGGTGATGCTCTCCAAAGAAGTCAGCTGCCCCTCAAAACAATCATGTGCTTATATCAGCTCACATGTATGTATGTATGAATGGTAGTTGTTGTAGATGGTCTCTAAAAGAAATGGCGGCTGCTCTCAATGCTTCACGTGTGATGCCTGCCACCCCCAAACCATGATGTTATTTACTTTCTTTAATAACCTCATGTGTGTTGTGTTGCCCATGTTCGTGAGTCCAGCCCAAGAAGAATAAGAGCCCACTAATAATTTATAATTTCTGTCATAATTTCGTGATGGTGGCTGCCCACTATTCCTAGTCATGAAGGCCCAATATTTCGTAGATGCCATTTAATTTCCAACCGTAGCCTATGCGTTTCAATTTAACCGAATTAAGCGATTTACCTGCAAAACACACGAACACTCGTAGTTACTAAGTTCAAGCAAATAACCAAGTAAAGCATGGAATTTTAGTCTTTTTAAACCATTTAAGGGTTGTCCTACGGACCACCCGTCACATCCCCACACTTACCCGTTGCTTGTCCCAAGCAACCCATTCGAAAATTATTTCAACACCACAAGCGATCAAACATGCAAACCAAGCTAAATGTGTCGTCCTTTACTAACTTTCAATCATATCACAAGACACACCCCTCACAAAAATCTCTCGGTAACAAGAATTATTAGCATAATGCTAAACCACTCAATGCGTGTGTGTGTGTGTGTGTGCGACAATAAGCTTGTATAAAAATCAAGTCTCCTCCTATTGAGTATTTAGCATGCTTATGAATCAAATGGGACTTGCGGGTTGTAACGGGGCTAGGTGTCAAGGTAGGAAAATGGTGAAATACATATGAAAGAGCTAATTGATTTGACCCGGTTTTTATTTCTACCACTAAACAAAACAACCATCAAATATATACACAACTTCTTCAACATTCTCAACTATTATTGCAACTAAATACTTCTTTTTGTATTTTTCTCATATTTTTCTTCTTTTTTTTTGTTTTTTTTTTATTACTTCAAACTCAACAATATATACAAGAACATCAATACTACATACTAAATCTCCTAAACCGGGTCATCTCAAAAGGTAAAATTTTTGTAGGAAGTAGGCTCGGGTCACAATCGAATGGTCTAAGGCTCAACATGGCTTTCTAAGGACCAAACCCCCACCCCTCACAATACCAAGCTCATATATGTATAGTATGAGGTCCAACCCACCAATCCCGCACTCTCACACATCTAGACGAGGCTTCCTAAAAGTCCCCCTATCATTTTCAAAAGCATGCTAATTCTAGGATTTAACAAGTATTCACACACAAGTTCTATTAACACACAACACACACCGCCACTCAAACAATGAAATATCAATAACAATTATGTGTGGCTCAAATCCTCACCAAGAAAAGACTAGGAATGAGTGTCGGTGTGTCAAATGGCACAATATCAAGCTTTCAAATTTTAACCACTTTCGCTCGGCTTCACAAATTTTTTTTTTTTTTTAAAACTCCCAAAAATCTCCCCATCCCCACACTTGGGATACATTGTCCCAATGTATGGCTTTGAGGGCTTTGAAAACTACAATTTATTCAACATCAACAAAAGCTTTAATTCTCAAACCCCAAGTTTCTTTTTGGATTTTCCATTTATAATTTTTTTTTATATAGAATCAAACAAACTAACTATCAATATTTCAAAGCTAAAGAACACAATAAGACTAAGGAAAGAGTACATCGACCTGGTGAAGTTTGCCACAACAGATGTTGTAGATAATCCGATTTCCTATCACCACATTCACCCAAATATCCGTACATCTTCCCCACACTTGAATGTCGCCATGGCCCTGAAACATAGAAAAAAATAAAAACAACAAGATCAATATAAAACCCCGGGTTGCCTCCCGAGCAGCGCTAAGTTTTTGAGTCTTCAGCTAGACCGAGCCACCCCCATTTATGGTGGCTCAAAGAATCGGTTCCTATCACCTCCCCCACTGTAGCTTGTCATTGGGCAAAATGCATCCGTCTCATTTTGATTCAGTGGGTAATCAAAAACACTCTTGCTCGCACCCATATATGTTTCTTCACGGTCCGGTGGGTGTTTTTTTCTCATTCGTGATAACACATTCTTCATACAGTCACTAAACTCATCACCCTTCCTCTCAATGGATTCATAACTAATCTCTCTAGTTTGAACATCAAAAGACAACTTACGGTTCTTTTCGGTCATGGTAATAATCTCGTCTCTACAATTGATTTGAGCATTTGCTGTGTATAGAAACGGTCGACCTAAAATTACCCTTTGTTGTGATGCCATGTTGGTAGAAGCATAGTCCAAAACTAGGAAATCCACCGGGTATTCAAATTCTCCCAACTGAATCTTAACATTCCTAACCATTCCCCGTGGACGCCTCCAACTTCCATCCGCTAAGCTCACCATGGTGTCTATACCTTCGAGTGGACCAAAGTCGTACATATCGTATAGATCGCTTGGTAGCACACTCATGCTTGCCCCATAGTCTAACAATGCGTGAGGGATTTTTAATTTTCCCACACGGATAGGCACGATTGGCACTCCATACTCTTTATCATTCTCGACTTCGGCATTTTTTTCCAAACCTGCATTCATTTGACACGAAGAAGTTAGCAATGCTTCATTAAATTTAGTATTTGGAACGGTGCTTACCACATTGATGTTAATGCTTTTTATGTTCTTGGGATTTGGCACCGTATCACTCGGTAGCTGGCCTTTTGCTTTCTTTAACATCGCCACGTCACTTGCAAGTTGACCCATTTGAGTGGTCAACGATTGGATGCTTTTGTCTCGAACCTCGTCCTTTTGCATCCGAACCTCATCACGTTGGTTCATTCGTTGCATTTCACTTTGCATCGCCTTCAACATCTCCATCATTTCATGTCCACCCGAAAAGCTTTGACCCGTTTGATATTGCCTTTGAAATCCTTGGTTTCCTTGGAAATTCGGGTTAGCTTGATTTGAAGGATTCCCATAGCGAAAATTTGGGTGGTTCCTCAACCCGGGGTGGTAAGTGTTAGAATTCATGTTGTTGTAATTTCTACCACCCCCTCCTTGACCTTGACCTTGAACAGCATGAACTTCTTCATATTGCCCTTCCATCAACCCTTGGCAATTTTCAGCCGCATGACCTATCTCATTACACAAAGCACAAACATCATAAATTTGGTTAGTAGTTTGAACATTACCGTCATCTATGGCATGCACTTGTGGTCGGTTAGTGGTCGGTCGGGCTCTTCTCGAAGCTTGGGCTTTCCTTTTTGATGTAGTTGCCATGCTTTCCAAAAACTCCCAATCTTCATTCTCATAGTTTGTGCCAAAAGTCCCACCGGTAATGGACATCAAATCACGTGCGTCTTCGGCACTCAACCCCTCATGAAAGGCGTTCATCAACTCCCATAACTCAATTCCATGATGAGGGCAGTTTTTAATCATCATGTTAAAACGCTCAAACGCCTCATGGAACATCTCACCGTGTTGTTGTTGAAAGCTTCTCAATCCCTTCCGCGCATCATTGGTCTTTTGGGCGGTGTAGAATTCATCCAAAAAGGTTTGTTGCATCTCCCCCCATGTATATATTGATGCCGAAGGCAAAGTGTAGAACCACTTCTTTGCCTTATCCTCCAAAGAAAACTGAAATAAGACTAACTTGACTTCATCGGCCGAAAAACCTTGACTCCCAAAAGTGTTACAAATTGAGTCATAGGCCTCTAGATGGAAATACGGCTCCTCCGTTGCTAACCCTTTGTACTTCGGTAAACTTTGCAACGAGTTTGTTCTTACTTCAAAAGTTCTCCCTTGGTTGTTGTGAGGGATAACCACCGGTGAAGGGTTTTGAGTAATGATTGGCCTGAAATGTGCCTCTATTCCCCTTGCTTGTTCCCTAAGATGCCTTCTTGGAACACCCAATCGACCCCTTGGACGAATAGGACCCATTGGTCTTGGTATAGGCCCTTGTGGTGCAATTGGTTGTTGGGGCATCGGTGGGTATTGATTTGGCCTTTGAAATTGTGGGTATACATGTTGTGGCCTAACTTGTTGCAATGGAATAGGTTGTTGGATTGTTGGTCCTTGTGGTCTTGGCCGAATGTGTTGCGGTATAAGTTGTTGTTGTTGCATTCCACCAACACTCGCCATCCCTTGAGATTGACTTTGAACATACCCAAAATCCCCTTGATCACCATAATCTCCATAACCGTACCCATCATCTTCATACCCCTCAAAGTCTTCGAATCCCTCATCATAACCACCCCCTTGAATTCCTGAAGTTTGCCCAAATGGAATGGTCGAATACTGAAAACCCGACTGTTGTTGTTGTGGTCTAAAAGATGAAGTCGTATGCACGATAGTTGAATTGGGTGCAATTGTGAAGGTGGATGATGATTGGCCCGTAGTTGGGGGAAAGAAGTGAGATAATGGTGGAATTGTGGTGGATGGATCGTAAGTGATGGTAGGCTCAGTTTGAGTGGTGATTGGTTGAGTGGAATTGGTTGGTGTAAATCCAGCAGTGGTATTAGGTAATGTAGTGTTTGGTGATGGTTGGGTGGAAGTAGGTATAAAGGATGAGGTTGTTTGACTGGTTGTAAGTGGAATCTGAGAATCAGCCATGACGTTTCTCGGTGTAATGGGTGAAGTGGGTGAACCAATGATTTTGTTTTCTCGCACTAAAACTCGGTTTTGTCGTAGCGTTCTTTCAATTTCCGGATCAAACGATAGCGGTGATGACCTGTGAGAGCCTCTAGTATGCATACACCTGAAGTACCTGCACACTAAACACAACCAACGTAAACCCGAAAATAACAAACAAAACTATTAAACTAACACACGTTGCGCACTACTCCCTGGCAACGGCGCCAAAATTTGACGTGATGTCGTGGGTCACGCAAATTTAATCCCTAAACAACTGTAGTTAGTGGTAGTAGGGTATCGAACTCAGGGAGTATGTGGAAAATGTGTTGATTGTATAGCTTTGTAATTAAACTAAAATTAAACTAAATTGCAGAAAATTAAAATTCAAGATTATGGATTGTTGTTTTAGAAAACTAATTTAAGAACTAAATCAAATCAAAGTTGGTTGTAAACAATGAGGAGAAAACAATGATCACCCTAGGTTTCAGTTTCTTTAAACAGTTGTGTGCAATTTCACTAGAAAGAGTTACATAGACATAACTCGTGTATGTGTGATTGAAGTGATAAAAGGGGACAAAGTACTCAGATTAAATAATGCGAGGTTGTTTCCCGATGACCTATTAACCAATAACCAACCCTAACCCTTCCCGTGATATCTCGGTTGCCAACGGCACCAAGAACGTACGATCAAGACTAGAAATTGCAATATGGATTAACACACTACAAACAATCAAACATACACCATGACATTCAAGCAACGCAAGATATCATTCTAGAAATGCAGAAATTAAACACACAAAAGTCTTAGAAACATTCACCTAGGATGATCACCGAAGAGTTTAGCCAGACATGGCTCGGTGAATCATCATCAACATCAATCTAATGTTCATACAAATTAAAAACACAAACCGAATGATTGGAAATGTTCACAAAGCGAGCTAGTGCTCCAAAATCACCCCAAAATGTCCAAGAACCGTCAATGATGAGAATATACCAAAAGACACCCAAAAACCGAATATAAGATGGCAGTTACATATTTTCTCGCAGCCGTCACCGTAATTTACGGCTCCACCGTAAATTACGGTGGACATGATTCTTTTACGGTGCAAACAAACTGTGTTACGGTGAGCAAGTGGCCAATTTCAGGTCCACCGTAAATTACGGTGGAACCGTAATTTACGGTGACAACCTGCATGTTGTTGACTTTCTTTTGCCTTGTATTCGTGTGTCTTCTATGGTGGCTACCTCCCATTTGTCCAACATGTGCCGCCCAACTCAAACCAGCCACCCAATCTATAATCGGTCCAATCCAGAAATCCATGTGCTATTAAAAATGGATGTTGATTTTGTAAACTTTCTCAAAGCCCTATGCTACACGTGATGTTATGTCCCATCAAATGTGTGTGGCGGCCCTATCCACCAAGTCCCATGTGCGGCCCATTCCTCTTATTGATGATCATAAGATGTGCGGCCCAATCCTCTTAGACTGCCGCCCAAGAAATCCACGTGACTTCTTTTGTCCTCACATGTGCGGTCCAATTAATGTTGCCCTTTTGTTGTTGACTTTGGTGATGCTCTCCAAAGAATTCAGCTGCCCCTCAAAACAATCATGTGCGTATGTCAGCTCACATGTATGTATGTATGAATGGTAGTTGTTGTAGATGGTCTCTAAAAGAAATGGCGGCTGCTCTCAATGCTTCACGTGTGATGCCTGCCACCCCCAAACCATGATGTTATTTACTTTCTTTAATAACCTCATGTGTGTTGTGTTGCCCATGTTCGTGAGTCCAGCCCAAGAAGAATAAGAGCCCACTAATAATTTATAATTTCTGCCATAATTTCGTGATGGTGGCTGCCCACTATTCCTAGTCATGAAGGCCCAATATTTCGTAGATGCCATTTAATTTCCAACCGTAGCCTATGCGTTTCAATTTAACCGAATTAAGCGATTTACCTGCAAAACACACGAACACTCGTAGTTACTAAGTTCAAGCAAATAACCAAGTAAAGCATGGAATTTTAGTCTTTTTAAACCATTTAAGGGTTGTCCTACGGACCACCCGTCAGGTGTACCAAATCAACCATTAACTGGGAATGGTACGGTTCGTAACGCAACTCTCGCGCATTATTCACTCTTTCTTCCATTGACGCCTGTGGATGCTCCTCTTGAACGGCTACTGGCACATAATTCTGGCATATCGCCTTTCCTTCGTCTTCCAAAATCATGTTGTGCATGATTATACAAGCGTACATAGCATCTCTCATTTTTTGCTTGCTCCATGCACGACAAGGATTTCTCAAATATCGCCAGCGTTGTTTAAGAACCCCAAAGCATCTCTCAATGTCTTTTCGTGAAGACTCTTGAACCTTTTTAAAGTATGCTCTTTTTTCATCAATAGGATCACTATATGTCTTCACGAAAATCGAATACCTAGGATAAATTCCGTCGCTCAAATAATATCCATGAGGGTAGTAGTTTCCATTTGCGTAAAACGACGCTTTTGGAGCTTTGCCAGAAATCCACTCCTCTAACAACGGCGATTGTTCAAAAACATTGATATCATTGGATGACCCGACCACGCCAAAGTAAGCCGATCAAACCCAAAGGTCATGTGAAGCAACCGCCTGAAGAATAATAGTGGATCCTTTTTGGTCACCACGTGTGTGTTGGCCTCGTCATGCAGTCGGGCAGTTATCCCAACGCCAATGCATGCAATCTATGCTCCCGATCATACCAGGCAAACCATGCTCGGCATTATGTACCTCGTAGATCTTTTGAAGGTCCTCCCATGTAGGCGTTCTAAGATAACGCGCACCGTACACATCAATTATACCTTTATAAAAAAATATAGACAAACATAAGATTCAAAAAAAAAAAAGAGTAAACTGCCATTTTGGTCCCTGTGGTTTGGCCAGTTTTGCCACTTTAGTCCAAATCTCAAACTTATTACATCCAGGGCCCTGTGGTTTGCATTTTGTTGCCATTTTGGTCCAAAAGTGAAATTTGACTAGAATTCCCAATTTCAACCCCCCTGTTTTGTCCTTATCTCCAGGGGTATTTTTGTCATTTTGGTTTTATTGTAAATGATTATTAATCCAAACACCCCCTAAACTGATTATAAATCCCAAACACCCCCTAAACTCTGATTATAAATCCCAAACACCACCTCTTTATCTTCAAACCCAAATCCCGTCACCTACACCACTATTGCAACCACCTCCTTAACCTGCAACCACCAACCACCGTAAGCCACCATCATCTCCGACCACACACCGTTATCCACCTGCGACACCAGATCTAATCAACAATTCCTCTATAATCAACAATTCCTGTATCAAAATTCCTCTCTAATCAACAATTCATGTATCAAAATCTAACCCTAACCCACCATTATATAATTCCTGT
The DNA here is from genome assembly GCF_002127325.2 of Helianthus annuus. Lineage (NCBI taxonomy): Eukaryota > Viridiplantae > Streptophyta > Magnoliopsida > Asterales > Asteraceae > Helianthus > Helianthus annuus. The sequence goes on from NC_035444.2 coordinate 3,249,216, forward strand.
ATCAAAATCTAACCCTAACCCACCATTATATGATGGTGCCGACGGCGGCGATGTTGATGATGGATGATGATCTTGACGGCGACGGGGGTTTTGATGTTGATGATGATGATCTTGGAGATGATGGTGCCGACGGCGGCGATGTTGATGATGATGATGATCTTGACGGCGACAGGGGTTTTGATGTTGATGATGATGATGATCTTGGCGGCGACGGTGGTGTTGATGTCGATGATGATGATACGGTGAAGGAGGTGGTGGTGGTAGGTACGGTGGTGGTGGTGGGGTTGATGATACGTTGGTGGTGGTGTTGATACGGTGGTGGGGGTGGTGGTGGTGGTGGTGGTGGTGTGGTGGTGGTGGTAGTAGAGAGAGAGAGCAGAGAAAATGAGAGAGAGAGAGAGAGAGTGTTCTGTGGGTTATAGAGAGAGAGGAGTGAGAAAATGAGAGAGAGAGTGTTATGTGTGATATATATATATATAAAAGCATAATGACCAAAATGCCCCTGAGCTAAAGGACAAAAACCAGGGTTTTTTTTTAGAAATCTGACCTGATTTGAGTTTTGGACTAAAATGGCAACAAAATGCAAACCACAGGGCCCTGGATGTAATAAGTTTGAGATTTGGACTAAAGTGGCAAAACTGGCCAAACCACAGGGACCAAAATGGCAGTTTACTCAAAAAAAAAAAAATTCTAAGTATACTCGTCGTTTTAAAAAAATAAAAGTAAAGTATAAGAATTGTACCGCGACAAAAATGTTCCAAGCTATCTCGTGTTGTTTTCTCCGCCATTTTTAGATACTCGTCGTTGATGTCGGTAGTGTTACCATAAGCAAGGATTCGCAATGCCGACGTACACTTTTGGATACCGGTAAATCCAAGTGCCCCTCTCGCATCCGGTTTTTGTTTAAAATAATCGTAGTTGGCTTCCAAGTCATTGACTATGCGTAGAAACAACCGCTTACTCATTCGGAAACGACGCCTAAAAAATTCGTTTGAAAATGTCGGCGCCTCGTCAAAATAGTCTTTCATCAAACGATCGTGTGCCGCGCGTCGGTCTCGTTCAACATAGCCTCTTTTACTTTTTTGTGCTTGGGGCCGACGAGAATGCTTGACATATCTCACCGCTAGTTGACATGCACTCGTAACCGCCTCTTGCTCAAGCTCCTCATCGGTCGAACCATCGTCATCCGCAAAATACTCGTTGTAGTAAAAATTTATCATGGATGAAGAACTAGGAGAATCCATTTTTTATAAAATGGTGGTATTTTTTAGAGAGTTTTTGAGAGTTTTGGTTGAAAATGAGTGAGATTTGATTGTGTTTGTATATATATATATAAGGAAAAAGGTTAAAAAAAATATTATAGCCGTTAAGGCTTTTGATTGGTTGGTCAACATCACACAAGCGTTTTAATAATCACGCCGGCAAATTTTTTTTTCAAAAATCACGCCCGAAAACGCCCAATGTAATGGGGGTTTGGGCGTTTTGGAGCGTTATTTTGCAATTTAAAAAAAAAAAAAAAACGCCTCAGTACGGGCGGTCTTAGTACTACTAGGTTAGAAAATATAAATTCGCGAATTACAAAAGGTTGAATAAAAAATTAAATAGTTAGTACTCAATATTTAAAAATTATAAAACAAATGTTAAAATAAGACATGATTGATATTACGCTAGGAAATATTAAATAATTAGTAATGAAAATTTTGAAAATATTATGTTTTACTATTATTTTTATTAATATCCTTTTTAAATTAAGAAACAAAATACTAAATAAAAGAAACATGAAAAAATCTGATAACTTAACCCAATTATATTATATTATATTATATTAAATTCATTAACTAAAATTATTTCCTTTTTATTTTGTTCACCAAAAGTTTTTTCTTTTCCACTTTAGCCACATGAAACCTGAGTATTTTTATTTATTTTTATGTGTATTAAAATGTGTCAAACACTTTCTGTATTATATTATTTATTTTTTTTAGTTTTAGTTTTAGAATAATTATAGTTTTACCTATAATTATTTTTTAGAGTTTTTATTAATTGTAATAAATTTGAATATGCAATGATTTTACTCAAGTTTAATTTAGAACGTAATTTTTTTTTTTGTGATTTATGAATATACCCTGATATGTGTTTCTATCTACATTTTCATAATTTTACTCGAGTTTGATATATGACGTGAGACTGCAGGGAGTGGTGGCGTTGGATGGGGCGGGGGGAAGCCAGCCAACGCTGGCTAGCCCACACTGTGCCAGCGTTGATTTGGCATTGCCCAGCCAGCGTCGGTTTGAAGCCCGGTGTTGGGGGGCGGGGGGGGGGGGGGGCTGGCTAGCTGGAATTGGCTGAGGAAATCCAACCGTTGAGGGTAGCCGTTAGTCAAATGGCTAATTAATTCAAAAAATAAGAAATGACACATGGCTAGCCATGCCAACCCACACCCAGCCATGCCGCATCCATGTGGCCCCACCAGCTTGCCACTTGTCGCTCAATGCCTCAACCCAAACCCTCTACTCCCCGCAGTCTGACGTACTGCCGTAACGCGCAGTATATTTTACTAGTATTTTTTTAATCGATAGCGTGACTCAGTCAATTAATTATTCTATCAATATAGATACGTAAAAAAGGTTGAATTCAAACTAGTCTTTCCTTTACGGTCGGAAAACCAAAATAAATATAGCAGCAACATTTGTAATCATGACTTTGAGCTCAAAAAAAAATAATATATAAAAACCCCATTCGGCGGATAAAAAAGCAAAAGGAAGCAGACGATTAAAGCAATCTCACTCTCACTCTCTCTCTCTCTCTCTCTCTCTCTCTCATATATACATATATCATGTGTGTATATATACACTATATATGTGTGCGCATATATAGATATATATTGAATTGAAACATATAGAAACAAAAGTGCAAAAAATCATATCCGCAAATTTCTAAAGGAATTCATCGTCTCCTTTTTCTTTCTGCCTCTAGATTCGTGATTTTCAACAACAACAACAACTTCACCTGATTGTTCGTCCAAAAGTTCAACAATTACTGTCCTGATTTCAGGTTAGTTTGATTTCAGCTTCAATATCAAGTTGTTACAACTGTTTGATGAAATGCGTGTGTCAGTTTTGTGCATATTCTGTTACGCACACGAATCGGATTGATTTGTTGTTGTTTTTCGTATCCGAATTGTGCAGATTATTCGATTTGTGCATTGTGTTGTTCGTAACGGTTTATCGTTTGTTTGCCATTGATGTGTTAGAACTGTATTTTGTGTGTGACCGTTGATCGAGCTGTGAATATCGTTAATTGTGTTAGTTAATCTTCTGTAGAAGATGATAACATGATTGTTAGCTGTTACGTGCATTAGCCATTTGTACAGTACAAACATAATTGCATATTAGTTTATGCTCCCTCCCTAGCATCGTTTTATAGGCACCATTGTTTTGACCGTCGTGTTTCAGTTTATTGGTTGTAGATGATTTAAGAAGCTGATGATGTCATAAATAATATAAAAGTTAGAGAGTAAAATGCACGGATAGTCCCTCTGGTTTGGTGAAATTTCACCTTTAGTCTTCAATTTTTCAGAATTACACTCTTAGTCCCTGTGGTTTGACAAGTTGTTACTCGGATAGTCCCTATGGTTTGACAAGTTGTTACTCGGATAGTCCTTGTCATTTGACACCCACTTAACCAGAAAAACTAACCTCCATCCGCTTTGGGGACTATCCGAGTAACAACTTGTCAAACCATAGGGACTAAGTGTGTAATTTTAAAAAGTTGGGGACTAAAGTTGAAATTTCACCAAACCACAGGAACTATCCGTGCATTTTACTCAAAGTTAGAACTAGGTAGGTATATCTATTGGACTATTACAAAAGAAAATACGGAAATATTTTACGTTTTAGTGTGAATTTGCAATTTTAATAGAATATATATAAAGATTTAAATAAATAAAAGATGAAGTCTCAAGTTATAAACGGATTAGAAAAATAAGATTTTGAAAGCAAAAATATCTAAATATTAAAATGTTAAAATTTCGGTTTGATTCAGTTTTGAAAACATTGTGTTTTAATGCGTGTTGGATATATTCAATATGATCATGATTTTTTTAAAGATAACAATTATTCATAACGCCAAAACCTCAAACGAAGGCGGCACATAAAAAACTACTTACATTATATTAAAGCTACACCAGTCTTCCCATCTAATTGACCTATCTTTGGACCGGTTTCTATACCACAAGAACCCGAGAGATTTAATGTTAGCTATAATCTCGTCGGGTTTTACATCAATGTTCGAAAACCTTTTTTGATTCCTAGCTAACCAAATACATCAACAAGAGATCATTATAATACCTTTGAGCGCCTCCTTCACTTTAGATATGAGACCACAAAAGTTCGGGAATTCGATGAGGTCCTTAACCGAAAATGCAAAAAGCCGATTCACCTTACACCATATCTCTATATGTTGCCACACATGACTCGCGATACTGCAAAAACACATATGAGTAACGAGCTTTAAGGGACGTTAGCGTAGGAAGACGATCCAAAATAGCTCTCCATGAAGATGTTAATCTTCTTTGGAACCCATTTTGACCAACTAAAAACATACCTTTCACTTAAATCTTTACCACTATTAAGGAATTCTTTTACCGCCTTCACCGAAAAATCCGAGCAATCTCCTCCCAGCCAAGTCCATTTATCCTTCTTGTCAGTTGAAATGAGATCGGTATACCGTACTGAATTGGTACCGGGCCGATATTTAGCTAAAATAAAAACCAAATATCATATTGTATAAGTTTGGTCCATACCTGTATGGTATGGTATGGTATGGTCCGGTATCATTAAAAGCGTTGAATTGGTACTGTGCCACACAATACTAATACCGATACCGAGTTATATTCAAAACCGAATACCATATCGTATATATTCTATCACAAACAAAACTTGCATGTACGATACCGATACGATAGCCGTATTCATGTAGTATTGTTAAATCTTAAATATTACGCAAGATATTCGATATTTAATTTAGATCTTAGCATTGTTAAATCTTAAATATCACGCAAGATATTTGATATTTAATTTAGATTTTAATTAGAGTCACGCACAAACGAAACATTCACGGATACGTACGTGTACGTATAGATTAGCATAGTCTTAGATGCTTTCCTATTCTTATCAAACATTCCATTTATTTTTTGTTATTCTTGAAAAAAAAAAAAAAAAAAAAAAAGAAATGAGATGCAATTTGAACAACATAAAGTTAAGGTCCTGATTTTTTGTACATCATGAATTAAAAAAAAAAAAAACAACGAATATACTTGTAGCAACAAGAGAAGGAATATATCCTTTCATCTTGTTATTATATCTTTGAAATAGCTTAATATGTCCGCATTATTCTTGTCCCTAAATTCGAACCACTTCATGTTATTACAAATTAAAAAAATTCCATATGCCCTAGTCTTTTCTCACAGCACTTTTTTGGATTGCCCTTCACGCAATGTTTTGAAAAGATTGTTTTCGGTTCATTAGCTAGTGGTCAACCAATGGCGGATTTAAAAGACAAGATCAGGGTTATCTTAAAAAAAATCTGGACTTAAGGGTATTCTGATATTTGCTCAGGGGCATCCTTGATACATAAAACGGAGAGAAAATATTTTTTTGCACTAATTATACACTCCGCCGACAAAGTTGAAAGGGAGCCCGTGCTCCCCCTGCTTGTACACTACATCCGCCACTGCACGGAACCGGATAAAACTAAGAGCATTCACAACGTGTTCCTGGTGCAATGTTCGGCGGCGTCTAGCCACAACCACAAACCAGGTATGGGAGGGAAGGGTGGGGCCCTCGCTCACATATAATAAAATATTAAATCTCATTAGTTTTTTATGAGATTTGAAATAGGATGTGGCATACTGAGGTAAAGGTTTGTAGCTTTTAGCGTTGTGAATGCTCAACAGTTTTGGTTTCCTCGGCCGGATTAGCCGGTTTGATCTGTTTTTTTAAAAAACCGCTTTAACATTTACAATTAGCTTAATGTTTATACATTATTTTATTATTTTTCTGAAATAATTTGGATCATAGTTGAAATAGTAATAGATAAATCACTAAATGTAGAAATTAATGTGTTTGTTGTTAATCATAAATTAAAAAAAGTTAGGAGCGGATAAAGTTCTTTACTTGACTCAATAAACATGAATGATTTATAATGATGATGGTGAAAAAGTAAATTGTTTTCACTTAAAATTTTTGCATTTAAAAGTGAGATGTTTCTAGACTAAAGTAAATGCTAATAATTTGTAATGATATAAATAAAAAAGCCAAATGTTGCTGGAAAATAAGAAGTAACAGGTTTTATAGTATATCTTATTAATCTTCCTAAGCTAAATGAATAGGAAAAGCAATTAAATGTTTGTTATATTTGGGGTAAATATACACTAAAGGTACACTAAAACAGAAATAGTAAAGTATTATTAGACCGTGGGGTATGGTGGGACGGGGGTTTGGGGCATGGGTTGACACGTGAAGTTCGAGCTCTTCGCTGCCAAGTGACGTGTCCGTGGGTTATGGCGGGGCGTGGCTATGTGTATAAAAATAAAAAATAAAAATCTAAAGTTAAAAAATACACACAACATTTAAAAAAAAGCCTAAAATTTTATTAAAATTTCCTAAACATTACAAAATTCTACAAAAAAAAAAAAAGATTACAAAAAAACAAAAAAAAACCTAAAGCGTTAGGTAGATTTCAAAAAGGGCGAGCGTTTGGCTTGGCCAACGGTTGTATTTAAAATTTAAATGGCCCGCTATGCCCTAGCCAACAAGCCAATAAGAGCCGGCTACATAGGATCGCTAGCATGCCCCACGCCTGGCCTTAAACTCCCGCCCAAGGGGCCACGCCCAAACCCAAGCCCACCCGGGGTGGTGACTTGGGCGTTTCTCTCCAACCCCGCCCCATACCCCATAGTCTTAGGTCTATGAACAAGGGTCCAAATTTGAGTTTTGGCTATTTAACAATTTAGAGTTAAAAAAAGTTAAGATGTTTGATTTGAGTTGTATAAACAAGTTTCTTAATAATTTATTAAATTAACCAACTTAAAGTATTAAAAAAATTTCATGTAATGCACTCGCCTTTTTGCCTCTAATAATTTTTGAATAATAAGAAGTGTTTTCACACATCTGCTAACCACTGAAGATGAAGAGAGAAGAAAACATTGTGATAACTGATAAGCTGTATGTATATAAAATATGTAATTTGTAGATCTATTAAACAAATAATGTAAAGGAACATGGCTGATGGCATGGCCTGAATTACTCGCTCATGGGAGCTTTTATAGTTTTACCTTCACGTAATAAAATAAGACAAAAATTATTCTTTTTAGTGATTTGATGTCAATAGTCAAAAACAAAATAAAACTTTTACATATGTATTGATTTTCATTGTATAGTTTGCATTTTAACATTTTTATGATATATGTATTTTTTTTTTCAATTTTTATGATTTGATGTATTGGGTCACCTAGACTACTCTTAATGAGGATGTGGGTGATGGATAGTTTAGCATATAATTGATAGTTTGATACATTAACTAGCAAAAATTAATGTTTGAAACAATGTTTTTAAACTGGACCAGTCAGATCAGGAACCGGAGGTCTGGCTGGTCCAGTTCACCCTTGTCAGACCCGTTTTGAGTCAAATCGGTTTGTTGGGCCGGGAACCGGTGGTCAGACAGGAAAACCGGGAGGTTGAACCGAATTTTGATTAAAAATTCTCAATTTTACCCTATTTATTTTTTTAATATGTACGATATCACCCTGTTCTTACATCCAACTCATCTAGTGGACTGATAAGGAGGGGGGGGGGGGGTATTCCATGGTCCTCCCAACCGCTGGAGTGATCACACTCCACAAGCTAGCTTAGCCCCATAGCTGCCTAGAGGTGACTACCCAACCGAGAGCGAAGAGCTTGGTCGTGGGATGCGGACACCAAGATTCGAACCCGGGACCTCTAGGGAGTGGACTGATAAGGAGACCGGTTTGACGTCCGGTCCGGCCCTAAAAAGATTGGTTTGAAATGATACATGGTGAAAGTTCAACAAAACAAAAGACAAGCAATAACATACAACATAATAAGAAAAAGAAAAAGAAAAGAATAAGAATAGGTATAAAGTTTGGACATTTAACTATTTAAGCTCATCACTTTGCACAATTTATTTCAATATTGATGATTGTTGTTGCAGGCATACTAAATTTGTGGTTTCATACTTGCATTCTGTCTTTATCATATAATTTATTATATGAGTTTTAATATCTACATCTTCATACTAAATGCATATATATGAAAAGTTAATTGCCCGGATGGTTCCTGTGGTTTCACGTTTTTTCACGTTTAGTCCCCACCTTTTGAAAATAGCAGGTATGCTCCAAACTAACTGACATCTACTCAGGGACTATCCGAGTAACAAAATAACAAACTATAGGGAGCATACCTGCTATTTTCAAAAGGTGAGAACTAAACGTGAAAAAACGTTAAACCACAGGGACCATTCGGGCAATTAACTCCAACAATATATGTGATAAATGCAATCTCATCTTATATTTGTTCTTTCAAGAAAAAATAAATTTGTTGTTACTCTAAATTTATGAAGAAAAACTTATGTAACAGTTGCATGAAAACAGCATCTGACACACAACTTTACTAACAGTTGTCTCTGCAAACATTTTAGAATCCAAAGTTTGACAATTGACATAGAATTGTCATGTGGGAAACCATAAAGTTGCTTTGTTGACTATTTTTTGTAAGGGTGAACGGGGCGCAATCGGTGAGGTGATCGGTGAACCATTTCCCCGATCGGGAACACCGCCGCAATCTCCGCGGGGTCCCGAATCGGGGGTGAAGATGGGCATGGACTCACCGATGGAGGAGGGGGGAAGTTTGGTGGGCCAGCCTTGGATCCATCCAATCATAGATTTTCTTTGTTTTTTTTTTTTTTTTTTTGAATAAAAAAATAAGGGGAGTTAAGAGGGGAGTGGCGCCATCAAATGGGGGTGTTAGGGGAGTTTAAGAGGGGAGTTGACGTGGCACACGGGGATTGGTTTGGCGTAAGAGAGGGCACTCACCTATTAGGTGTGCACCCCCTTCACCCTAACAAGATTATTATGACAATTGTACATCTTGTATCATTCTTTTAAAGTTAAACTGTTTGTTCCCACTATCACACACTATAGTATTGTTCTTCTGTTTATTTTCAAAGTAAAATGTCATTTTCGTCCTTTGGTTTTGGCCAGTTTTACGGCTTTTATCTAATAGGCTAGGGTTTGCTATTCAGAAAGGGGTAGCGGCGCAGCTTGTTGCTCGCTTACCTGCGATATTGATGTAACTCGGCCAGTATTTTATATATAAATAAAATATTTCGTATAAAAAAATAAATAAAAAATAAACTTCGTTTTTATAAAAAAAAAAAAAAAGAAATATGAATCCAAAAGGTTTGAAATCTTGTCATATTCATCTGGCTCGTTAATTCCATTTATTTTTCTCCGTTAAGTCAAAGACATTTTTCGTGTTTTTGTTAACTTTAAGGCAATTTGATCTTTTCAGGGGTATTTAGTCTTTTTACATAAAGTAAAAAAGACCGAATCACCCTTTAAGTTAACAAAAAGACAGAAATACCCCTGACTCAATAGAGAAAAAATGGATGAATGGATGAAGTTAACGAGTTGGATAAAAAATGACAAGATTTCAAACCTTTTGGATTCAGATGCGAAAAAAACAAACATTTAAACAAAAGTCGCAAAACTGACCAAATGTTAGGGACAGAAATGACATTTTACTCTAATCTTTAACAAGATATATGAAATATATTATTATAACAATGTAGATGAGTTTGTAGTTTGACTTTTGCAAAAATCTTTAAAATATTTTATATTGAATTGGTTCAAACATTAAATACTATATCAATAGATTCATAGCTTTATCCATGGGTTAATTAAGTAACATTCACAGATCTACATGAAACCTCCTCCTTTAATGTGACCCATGTGACACAAAGACGTTACATAGTCTTTAAGGTAGTTTAATAAATAAAAAGTAAATGAAAAATAAAAAAGATACAAAGTAAGTTATAACCTATGATACCTTTAAATTCTTTTGAAGTCATATTTTTTGTTCCTTACAATACAACCAAAAATAACATCATTACATAACTTTTTTGTTTTCCTTTTGTGGATGCTATAAATCTACAACTGAATAATGGCACAATAATTTACCTCATGGTCTGTCTAGGCGCATGGTAGCATATTAATATTGTTTCATGAAGTACATTTTGATTCCAATATCAACATATATAATTCATTGGAGTAAACTGCCATTTTGGTCCCTGAGGTTTGGTTACTTTTGCCACTTTAGTCCAAAACTCAAACCTTTTGCATCTGGGTCCATGTGGTTTCAGTTTTATTGCCATTTTGGTCCAAAAATGAAATCAGATCATATTTGTCTTATAAAATCCTGCAATTTTGTCCTTTTCCTCAAGGGCAAATCAGGTCATATTTGTCTTATAAAATCTGGTATTTATTTATAAAAAAGAAATGACCATTTTGCTTCTGCGGAAAAGGACAAAATAGCAGGATTTTATAAAAAAAAATACGACCTGATTTCATTTTGGACCAAAATGGCAATAAAACTGAAACCACAGGGACCCAGATGCAAAAAGGTTTCAGTTTTGGACTAAAGTGGCAAAAGTGACCAAACCACAGGGACCAAAATTGCAGTTACTCAATTCATTGTCATGTGCTAGCTAATACATTATACACTTCTTTCAACTAGATATACATTGATGCATTGAGAAATATTAACATTTAACAATTATACAGATTGCAGACGAGAAGGGGGCTGGTGGAATAACTTTCCACTAGTTCTCTCTGTATAATTCAATATGATGGTGTCGAAACTTGAAGCCGGGATTGATGCAAATGCGACAAACAATAGTAAGCGGTATGCCGAGATCTTGGCGGGTCCTTGGTGGGCCCAGTTTCGATATGGGTCCAACCCGTGGATGGCCCGATATGTGTATAGTGTCATGTTTTTGTTGGCTAACTTGCTTGCGTGGGCTGTACGTGATTATGGCCCGACTGCATTGACAACAATGAATAGTAAGTGTTTTGACCTTTTTTTTGCTATAGTTACATCCTGTGAACCCATTTTGACCTGTTGAAAATCTCACTTTGACTTCAGGTCAATGTGATATGATTTCCAGATGATAAATCTTTATGTTGTTTTTGCAGAATTACAAAGTTGTGAAGGAGGTGAAGAGTGTTTAGGCACGGAAGGAGTTCTGAGAGTGAGCATGGGATGCTTCGTATCCTTTTTTATTACAAATTTTATAACTTTCTTATTATACGTCTGTTAAGTTTCAACAAAATTTCAGGCGTTGTCCTTTAACTAACGACATTACAACGGATGTCCTTTATTTCTTTACGATGGATGCCGTTTATTTTTGTAATCTTTTTTAGGGAGAAAGGATACCGCGTGTAAAGAAATTAGAACACGAAGGACATCCGCTGTAATTTCATTAGTTAAAGGACAACGCCTGAAATTTTACTGTAACTTAAAGGACGTAAATTGCAATTTACCCTTTCTTAAAAAGATTTTAGTTAAACCTTAATGATATATTAGATATTCTATTTCACAATGTTTCTTTCAACTAGTGGCACCTCAAAGTTGCATGGACAGAAAGAATTGTGGCATTCGGGTTGGTGGTCTGCGAAGATCGGCTTGATGATCATGTTAATCGTGCTACCCTTCTTTCTTCCTAGAGAAATTATTCTTATATATGGTTAGTTTCTTTTTTTTTTTTTTTTTTTTTTTTTGCTACATAGTTCATCAAGGTTGTTAGTCCATTAGAAACTTGATTACCTGATCAATGTAGGAATAATACCATAAGGTAGTGTTCGAGATCGATTGCTTTTGGAAATAATATGTTTGCAACAAGCAACTCCATACTGCTTATTCAAAACTAAGCCTAGCTAAATGGGCAGTCGGGTAACGGGTCAAAACAGGACGTTTAAAAAAACAGATCAATTTGATTTACGTCAAACGGGTTCTGACCAAAATTGCTGATGAACAATTCTAATAAGAAATCCCAAAAACTCACAAAAGAATTGATCACGTCACGTGTGTGTGTGTGTCCTGATTAGGGATGTAAACGAACCGAACGAACACGAACAAGGCTATGTTCGTGTTCGTTCGTTAACGAAACTTGGATGTTCGTGAACTGTTTGCGAACACATGACGAACAGAAGTTTGTGTTCGTGTTCGTTCGTTAAAGAATTTTGGTTGTTCGCGAACAGTTCGTGAACACTAACCACAAACACAAATGAACACTAATTTTGAAAATTAAAAAAAGGCACCGTTAAGGCCACATGGGTTATATTAGTCTTTACTAATTTTTTAATATATTTAGTGTACTGAAGTGTAGGAATTAGGAGGGAAAGTAAAAAAAGGTGGGAAAGGTAAACAAAAAAGAGGGAAATAATACTTATGGGGGAAAGTAAAAAATTAATAAAACATTAAAAATTTTTAGAAAAATAAACATAAACGAACATATTACCGAACGTTCACGAACGCAGTCGAACGAACGAGACCTTTGTTTGTGTTCGTTCGTTAAACTTATCGAACGAAATTTTTTGTTCGTGTTCGTTCGTTAAGCTTATCGAACGAACATAAACAAACTTCCCGCCGAACGGTTCACGAACTGTTCGCTGAACGTTCGGTTCCTTTACAGCCCTAGTCCTAATACTCTTTTTTTTTTCTTCTTTTGGCAGGATCCATTGCTCATTTTGGTGCAGGGTAACTAACTCTTCTTTTTTCCCCTTCCCATACTCGGTGTACCACGGTTTGACGAAATCTAAACCATCTTTATTATGATTTTTTGCAGGGTATTTTTGCTAATTCAACTAATCAGCATAATCAGCTTCATTACATGGCTAAATGATTGCTGCTTATCGGAAAAATTCGCAGAAAGATGGTAGCTGCATTTAAGTAAACTTATAACATCAAAATAAATGATACACGACTACACGCCTTCATTGTTTGAAGTATTCATGGTTATAATAATGCTTTTTTTTTTTTTTTTTTTTTTTTTTTTGCAGTCATATCCATTTCATGCTGCTTGCAACTACTGCGTACGTTGTGTGCATACTCGGGATCATTTTAATGTACATTTGGTACACACCACAACCGACTTGTTTGCTTAACATTTTCTTTATTACGTGGACACTTGTACTACTCCAACTTATGACCAGTGTTTCTCTTCACCCGAAAGTAAGTTCAACCGTCTGAACGTCTACAACGTTATTTCATCGTAATGTCGTGAAATTAATTTTTTTATTTTTTTCTTCCTGAATTAGGTTAGCGCCGGTTTCTTGACTCCGGGATTTATGGGGCTGTATATAGTGTTCCTATGCTGGTCTGCCATTCATAGGTACAACTTTCACATTTTAGTATGAGTTAGTTACGTTTTTCGTCCCCGTGGTTTGTTGAAAATAACCATTAGAGTCCATTAGTTTAAAATTTGCTAAAACAGTACCGATACTTTCACTTTTGTAACAATTACTGTCCACCTCCGTTAACCCTATCCAATTCACCGTTACGTTTTTGGTGAAAAGACTAAAATACCCCTTATTTAAAAAACAATGTATAAACATACGAGTTGATTACGTTTTTCGTCCCTGTGGTTTGTTGAAAATAACTATTACAGTCCATTAGTTTAATAATAAATAGAGTTAATTACTGTTTTCGTCCCTGTGATTTGTCAAAAATCACTATATCAGTCCATTAGTTAAAAAATTGCTATTTCAGTCCCTGTGGTTTCACTTTCGTAACCATTTCAGTCTCTGTGGTTTCACTTTGATAACCATTTCAATCCATTATTCTGTTAAGTACAGGGACTGATATGGTTATGAGGTGGACTGAAATGGTTACGAAAGTGAAACCACAGGGACTGAAATCGCATTTTTTAAACTAATGGACTGAAATAGTGATTTTTGACAAACCACAGGGACGAAAACAGTAATTAACTCTAATAAATATTATAACTTCTTTAATCATATCTGACACACTAATCGTTTATGGAAAATATGTAAGGGTCAACGGTCAACACGACCCATTTGAACACGTATTAAAAACCTTTTGACCCATTACCAAACCTGCCCATTTTACCACATTTACTAATGAATCTTGTTTTACAACACATGCTTATGATTCAAACTTAACCATATGCGGGCGTGCTTACAGTGAACCAGCAGACGACAAATGTTTAAGGAATTCTGAAGCTTCAAGAGACTGGCTAACTATCATCGTAAGCATCCAAAATGCGTTTCGCTAAATTAATAAAGTGTTCGAATGTATTAAATATTTAAATGGCGCCGCTTATTGTTACAGAGCTTTGTTGTTGCATTACTTGCAATGGTGATCGCTACGTTCTCGACAGGAATCGATTCCAAATGCTTTCAGGTAAAAACAAAACCAACTTCAATCTAACAAGATTTTAGAGTGAAGTACACGGGTGGTCCCTGTGGTTTACCATGATTTTGGATTTGTTCCATAGCTTTCCAAAAGTACACGAATGGTCCCTATGGTTTGCACTTTGTAACGCATTTAGTCCCTAGCCTGCTAGCCAACAAATCTAAAGGTTTTAGCATGTCCAGTTAGGGACTAAATGCGTTACAAAGTGTAAACCACAAGGACCATCTGTGTACTTTTGGAAAGCTAGGGACCAAATCCGAAATTTTGATAAACTATAGGGACCACCCGTGTACTTTGCTCAAGATTTTAATAGACATTTTTCTAATGAAAATGCGTGTATTTGTAGTTTCGAAAGGATGAAAAACATGAAGAAGATGATGTTCCTTATGGTTTCGGATTCTTCCATTTTGTTTTTGCCACGGGAGTTATGTACTTTGCAATGCTATTAATTGGTTGGAGTTCTAATCACACCATGAAAAAGTAAGTAATTATATATTTATATCAAGAGTAAACTGCCATTTTGGTCCATGTGGTTTGGTCACTTTTGCCACTTTCGTCCAAAACTCAAACTTTTTGCATCTGGGTCCCCGTGGTTTCAGTTTTATTGCCATTTTGGTCCAAAAATGAAACCAGGTCATATTTGTCTTATAAAATCCTGCAATTTTGTCATTTTCCTCAGGGGCAAACCAGGTCATATTTGTCTTATAAAATATGGTTAGGTCATATTTGTCTTATAAAATATGGTATTTATTTATAAAAAAGAAATGATCATTTTGCACCTGCGGAAAATGACAAAATAGCAGGATTTTATAAGACAAATATGACATGATTTCATTTTTGGACCAAAATGGCAATAAAACTGAAACCACAGGGACCCAAATGCAAAAAGTTTGAGTTTTGGACTAAAGTGGCAAAAGTGACCAAACCACAGGGACCAAAATTGCAGTTTACTCTTATATCAATTCAATATCTTTGATAGACACAACCCAATCCGAACGTTAATTTACTTAAATCCCATGCTCAGGTGGACAATTGATGTTGGTTGGACCAGTACTTGGGTCAGAATAGTAAACGAGTGGCTCGCAGTCTGTGTCTACTGTAAGTGGTTTTCACCCTTCGAACCAATGTTTTCAAAACCGGAGCAACAATTTCGGTTTGCATACTATGGACCACTCATTTTTTTCGCAACCAAACCATTCATTTAACTTTTACTTATTTTTGTTTTTGGTAGTGTGGATGCTCGTTGCACCGATCATATGGAAAAGTAGACAGGTGGAGGAGCCAAGATAAGCGTATTCAAAGAAGACGACTGATCATGTTTGTTTAACATAATTTACACAGAAACAAATGATATAGAAGCGCAAGAGTTCGACGTATATTTTTGTGAAGAAATGACACATTCATGGTGTTAAACTCAAGTCTTTGTTCACTAATCTCTTACAAAAAAGTGAGAAGCATAGGCATGCATGCCAATTCTTGAGTTATATGGCAACCAATTTTGTAAATTTTATGATCTTTTAAATACATGACGAAAGGCAAATGGCGAGTTAATGCCGTTTATGTAAACACTCGCTATTCATCATCTTCGTTTGTATGCGTTAATAGTTTAAAACTAAAACAAGCCAATTTAGGATGCAAGGTCCTCGTCCATCTTATGCCCCAACGATTTCGGGTATACTTGTCTTCAAGTAATAGAGTATGTATAGCTTTGACTTAAGTTGTCACATATGCTTCTTTAGTTAGTTCCATTAGGTTAGGTTGCGGAAAACTCCAAAACTAAGGTAGAGAGAGGCACTAGCGAGACAACGTGTAGCACTCTAATCTAGTGCACTAATGCTAAAGCATGCTAACCGCGCTATACCGCACCAATGTGCTACTACCGCACTATACTGCACCAACGCTTGCTATGCACTTTAATCCTATCAGCAACAGAGTTGGGCGTGCACAAGAAGGTTGGTTTACTCGGGTGAATGATGATGAAGACATAGGCAAGTTGCAAATTTATCTTTCTCCATTTCCCTCTTTTTCTTAACTTCTTTCAAAGGGGAATGAAGACCTTCCTTAGAAGTTGTTGCTCGATTAAAAGGATCTAATGCATACAAAACCTTAACCTCACGGATTTTCTGAGGTATAAACTTTGCCACGGCATTTGTGGCTTAGCTCTTTGCTTTTCCCGCAAGCTTTTTTATAGGGAGAGAGTCAGGGGGTCGGTACGAAAAGATTGGTCCGCTCTGCAAAGCTTAGCTCCCCCCCCCCTATGTGGTCGGCCTAATTACTCTTTCTCATGATGAAACATCTCAATATCTGAGCACCTGCTTTTCTTGGCAACGTCCCTTTCAAAGCTTTAGTGTGGTTTTGGCGGTTATTGTTTCAAATCCAATCCTAATGTGACTTTTGCCTCGACAACACCAGAATGACAAAACAAAGCCATTTCTGGAATCTAGTGTTAGCCAACGACCGTTGGGACGCAATGCACAAGCCAAATCCACCGTTTGACGTGAGGTTCCTTTCTTCAAGGCCGATTTAGGGGTCTTTTCCGATAATTCACCCAATTTGAAGCAAAGATTGCCCGGACCGGGTCTCAGAGTCGTGTGCATAGGATCTAGTCTTTTCCAAGGACCGAGCCTAAGATGTAGCTATAAAACGGACCTGCGACTATCTTCCAATGATCAAGTCAGTATCCGTATTCAATAGAGATTATTGAGATAATAAGCACTTACAAACAATTGAACTTCAACCACTTTACAAGAGATTTGGGGTTGAAAACACAGCTACAATTTTTCATTTGATGATAATAACACAACTTCAGTTTATCTTGGTAGGGGAAGGTTCAAATGAAAACCACTAGTTATTGTGAAAACTAAAAAACTAACTAAAACCCACTAAAAAGGAGGGGGGAAGACTTTTAATGAAGGAGGGGTAAAATTGGAACAAAAAATATATAACTTTTCAAACATTTCTCATTTCTCCATACGTTATCATTTTAAAACAAAAATGGCACCATAAGATCACAAATTTTCTTATCTTTCATTCAAGTATATTCGAGCATATTTTTTATGACATAAAAAAAGATTTATGGTGTCGTCTTGTTTTCAATACTATTATTATAGTAGTGCACATGTGCAATATAACATGTACTACAATGTGCATTACATGCTTAAAATTAGTTTTTTGAGTCTTAGCTTTTAGGGTTAGTTTTTTTGGAGGTTTAGGATTAGGATTAGGTTTTTGGTTGTGGGGGGGAGGGGGGTTTAGGTTTTTGGGGGGTGGGGGGGGGGGGGTTAGGTTTTTTTCGGGTTTAGTTTTAGGTTTTCGGGAGGGTGGGGGGTGGGGGGTTTAGGTTTTTTTTTCTTGGGGGGGGGGTAGGCTTTTGGTGGGAGGGTGAATTTAGGTTTTTGGGGGGGTGGGGGTGGGGGGTTTAGGTTTTTGGGGGGGGGTGTCGGTGGGGGTGGGTTAAGTGGTTTAGACTTTCCGTATTAGTGCACATGTGCAGTACAACCAAAAAAAAATTTTTTTTTTTTGAAATTTTTTTTCCATATATAAAAAGTAGCGATTTTTCTAAAAAATTGTAAAAAAAAAAATTTTGTATGTTTTTTAGGTTTTTTTAAGCTTTTTTAGTTAGTTTTCGAGTTTTCACAATAAAAGTGGTTTTCATTTGAACCATCCCCTATCTTGGTATTACATAAGTTTTTGCTGGATTCAAACTAAAAGTTGAATAAAGAGTACCTAAAGGTTCATTTCTTTCATTCTTTTTATATATTATTGATCTTTGAAAAACCAAAATGACAAAATAAAAGATAATATATGTTTTTTTTTGCATTACTAACATTTACATTTATATTTATACTTACATTTATATTTATATTTAGAGTAAATTATAAGTTTTGTCCTTTATGTTTACACCAAACTGCAAGCGCTGTCCTTTAGCGCAAAAGTTGACAAGTTTTGTACTTTATGTTTCAAAATCTTGCACGGTTTGTCCTTTGAGCCTAACTCAGTCATATTTTTTGGTTAAGTATGGTCATGTGCCTTGCACATGAGGGCATACTTGTCATTTCACCTTCACAGGGGTTATTTTGTAAACACTTATTATTGAGGGACTATATCTACAAAACTGAAAAATATAAAAAAAAAAAAATTCTAAACTCTCTCCTTCACTGTAATCTAAGACCACCACAACCCAATCTCTCTCAACCCACCATTCCACCACCACCACCATCTCCAACCAACAACCGCCGTCATCACCACCGCCACCACCCTTCGTCATCTACAACCACCATCACCACATTCTCTAAATCAACTCCCCTACATAAAAACCCCCAAAACAATTGAGAGATATGACCAATTTTAATCAACTGAAATGGAACGGGAAGGTTTTAAAAATAAAATTATGAATGTAAAACAACACATAACCTGTAAGTGCAAGCAATTAGGTTATTTTGCTCCTTAATAATCTCATATGAGTTCATACCAAACACCCATATTGGTGCAACCGTATTATCAGATTCAACATGTTACTAAAGAAATGGATTATTATTGAATATATAGGTAATGGCAAATACATAAAACAGGGGATAACAGAGTACACAGCCAGAACATAAATATTATTATTGATTATCTTCAGTCACACCATTAAACCAAACACAAACAACAAATTTTCACACCCAACACCTTTTCATTCTATAAAAACAAACAAAAACACAAAATCCTACAACGAAAAATCAAAACTTGAACAACACCCACTTCAATTTCTCATCAATTTAACCAAAATTCAAGGGAAATATGAAAAATAAACCCAAGAACTAACCGGTTGTTTCAGAAACCGTAACCGGTCATCATCACTCTCTCCAAACAACGTAACCAGTTGTTTCAGAAACTGTAATCGGCGAATAACCTCTTGTTTCGGTAAATTCAATGAATCTATTTTCTGTTCCTCGGTTATCAGAGCTTTTGAAGACGAAACAACGGATTCAGGTTTTGATTTTGATGAATCGATGTTTGAGTTAAGGTTTGATATGTTCGGATCTAACAGATTTGAGTCGTTTTGGATTTGATTTTGACAGAGGCGTTTGGGTTCTGGTTCGTTTTTCTTTTTCCCGAAGCTTTTGGATCCGTTTGAAGACTTTCCGGCCGCCGGTTTCCTCCGAGAGTGCTTGACGTTTCTTTAGAAGCTCTTGTTTTATGAGATAAATGGCAATTTAGGGTTGATTCTAGGGTTTCTGAAGTTGTTGTTAGGGATGAGTGTTTGAAGCAGGTGGTTTTGTTTTTGGGATATAAATGGGGAATAAATGATTTGAGAGGGAATGACTATTTTACCCTCATATGCCTTGCACATGACATATTTTAACTAAGATTTCTAACCAGGTTTAGCCTAAAGGACCAAACGTGCAAGATTTTGAAAGGTAAAGGACACCGCCTGTCAACTTTTGGCTTAAAGGACAGCGCCTGAAATTTGATGTAAACATAAAGGACAAAACTTGTAATTTACTCTTATATTTATATTTATATATATTTTATATATTAACAATTGATGAAAGCTCTTAACAATAGTATCAGTTTTCAAGTCACTGATGACTGGTCATCTAAATTGCATCCCAACTCTCAAAACACCCATCTCCAAGTTCAACCAAATCAGCTTCCAGCATATTCTTCGTTCCCTTCAACAACCCTATTGTCCTTCCTTTAACCATCTTCCTTCCGTAAATCGTTGTTCGACTTAACAGACCCAATATTTACTTCTCTGTAGTGAAAAATCCAACCCAGTCTTCTTTAGCCCAACCCATTTACAATCTCTTAATTTTGTCCCAATTTTACATCGCTTCAAAAGAAACCCTAACTGTCGATTGTAGTAATGAGCTATTGAATACAAGAATCTTTGAATCTATTGCAGTCTTCGTCTCTTCCACCTGTCGATTGTCTACTCAGTAAGTCCGATTTCTATCTTTTAATTTATTGATTCTGCATCTTAAAGTTGAACCCTGAATTCAAACAAGGTTGTAGTCTCTCTGTTTCTGTTTCTTTTATTTTTTATTCTTGGTATTTATTAGTTAGTTTTATTTAAAATAAAATGTACATTAGGGTTGACTTCCAGCAGGCTCCTTCACTTTATCAAGTGTCAAATTGAACAACAGAGAGTAAATTAAAGATTAAATCATAATGATAGATGCTATTAATATATTATTGCTATTAATATATTATTATCCACAAATTCAAAAAAAAAAAAAAGCCAGTCTAATATCTGTAGCATCTTTTGGTATCAAAAACAAGAAAATAAGAGGTATGGTTAAAACCCGAATAGATGATTCAATTCAATATAAGTGTATTTTTGAGTGTTAAACATTGTGGTTTAAATGACATATACGACACGTATAGATAGATCTGTACATGCCGTATAGAAGTTAATTTTTTTAACATAAGGTTCGGTCCAGTTCTAACTTTCTTATACGTGTAGAAGTGTGTATTTAGTTTGGATTTGGGTGAGTGCATAGATCCACCACGGCTCAACTCCGTGTTCGTAGTGTTTCTTTTTTGTTTTATACAAAGGGTACCCAAAAAAATACGAGGGTACCCTTAACCAAAAAATAAGATACTTGATATTACTAAAATCCCATTTTTTTACAATCACAAACATTTTATAACCCGAAAACTTATAGAATCATTAAGCTCGGTTTTGGAAAACACCCAGCCTCATCTAGGTTTCCAGTCTCAATTTCGCGTCTCATTGTTTCCCTTTTAACAATGTCTTTGATCTGATTGTCCAGTTGGCGCTCTTTTTCCTCCAATAGTCTATTTGTGTTCCGGTGGTAGCCTACGGTGGTTTTGGCCGCTTCTTCTGTGCTTTTGTTTGTTCAGGTTAGTTACGGGTTTCTATGCTTAATTTCGGTATCATAATCTATAGTTTTGTTCTTTTTTTATGTTCTATGTTTAAAGTTTGTCTCTTCTTTGGGTTTTGGTTAATGCACACGAATTGTTCGATAATTTGTCTTCATAGATTTGCCTTTGAGGTTTCATTAAATGAATGTGATTATCATGTGTTTTGTAATTCAGTTATGTTTTTATTATATTAGCCAAGTAGGTTGCACAACTCTTTCTTGAACCGTTTATCCATGTATAAATATGTATGTGTCTATTATGTGGAGAGTTAACTTATGTGGTGGTCAGCTTAAAAAAATAAGTTAAGTGCCATCATAGGTGTGTAAGCTACTTTTTCTTACTTGCTAACACCTACATGCTCCATCTGTGACTTATCATTAAGACTTGCTTATTTGCTTATGACCACCAAGCATGATAGTCATCACCAAGTATTCTATTTTACGCATGTTATAAAAGAAAAAAAAGGCCTATAAGTTTAAGGTTTCATGCTCTGCTGTTGATTATTTTGTTGCTTCTTAATAATCTATAGTGACTTGTGAGTTTGTCGTCTTATAGGTTGCTATGTATCGGTTTTGCACATTCTGTTTGATCATCTTTTCGGTATGTTTGTTTTCTCATATATAAGTCATATTTACATTTCTTTTATGTTCATGTCTATTGTTTTATTGCATGTGGTTGGTTATGATCCGTATATGTGTTGTTGCTCTTATTAATAATATTTCGTTCTGCCAAAAAAATATTTAAAAATGAATACACTTGGTAAACGTAGAGGAATAGTTAGTTCACATGAAACAGGTGAAAGTTCTACAGCCCGTTCTTTTCATAGACAGTCACGGCGACAACGATTACTTAATGGTCCGTCTACATTATCATCTGAGGCTGTACAAAGGCCGCTTCCTTTGTATTCTGATTGTGGAGATTGTCGCTATGTTTGTGAATACTGCAGTGCTAAGTTTTGGTATGCAGAAAGGGTTGTACATTGGTCTCGTGTTGAGCATCCTCGCTATACTCAATGTTGTAAATTAGGGGCTGTAAGGTTGCCGTTTCCTATTCAGCCGCCTTCCGTCATCAAGCAATTGTTTGAGGACAGTGATTTTTTGGAAAATATTAGAGCATACAATAGCATGTTCTCTATGACATCGTTTGGGGCGGACATTGATGAGACAGTTAACGATGGTCGTGGCCCTTATGTTTTTAAGATATCAGGACAAGTTTCCCACTGGATTGGGTCTTTGTGCCCACCATCTAATGAGAAGCCTCGGTTTTTGCAATTATACATTTATGATACCGAGAACGAGGTTTCAAACAGGCTCCGCTTTTTTGGAGACTCAACTCAATGTAGTCTTTCTGCTGATATTGTTAAAACACTTACTGATGTGTTAGCCACCCATAATAAGTACGTGCATGTTTTTAAAAATGCTAAGGAGATGGCTGATCCAACTGAGAACAACTACTTTGTACGCCTTTACAACAATGTACCTGATAGAAGATATGGCCCCCCCTTTCCAGGTACCTTAGGCGGTATTGTATGTGGTGATGACGCTAACTCTAGCGAGTACGATATCATCGTACACTCAAAGGACGGAATACCTCAAAGAGTTAGTAAGTTACACCCATCTTATATGCCATTACAGTACCCATTGTTGTTTCCATTTGGTGAAGAAGGCTGGTCACCACGTTTTCATTTGCATCAAGTTCATAGTACCAAAGAGAAGAGGTTGACGGTTAACATGTATTATAGTTATCAAATCCACGATCGAGCTGGTATCTATTCTCTTCTTTTACATGGTGGCCGCCTATTTCAGCAATACTTAGTTGACGCGTATACATGTGTTGAACAAAATAGGCTCACCTACTATAATACACATCAAGATCAGTTACGATCTGAGTATATTGCTGGTGTCTATGATGCTATTTCTAGAGGTGATACAGAATCCCGCGAAATAGGCAAACGGATATTCTTGCCTGCTTCATTTACTGGTGGCCCGCGATATATGCATAGACATTATCAAGACGCATTAGCGATTTGTAGGGTTCATGGCAACCCTCAATATTTCATCACATTCACCTGTAATGTTAAGTGGCCTGAAATTACAAGATACATGGACAACATTGGCAGCAAAAATTCTCAACACCGTCCTGACATTATAGCTCGCGTTTTTAAGTTAAAAGTAGCAGATTTCATAAAGTTTATGAAAACTGACAAAACCTTTGGAGATGTCGCAGCATGTAAGTCCCTTTTCTTATTACGATACAAACATGAATTGCTTCTCCTATTTTATACACACATCACAATATTATTTATTTCCTATAATGTTTTGTAGACTTATATACAATTGAGTTTCAAAAAAGGGGATTACCACATTGCCATACTTTATTGTGGGTGACGGAAGCTTATAAAATACAGGATGCTGCTGCTGTTGATAATTACATTACAGCTGAATTTCCCGATCCACAGTCAGAAGCGTGTCTGTATCAAACAATTACTGAATGCATGCTTCATGGGCCTTGTGGTTTGTTAAACCCTACCGCTCCATGTATGCGTGAGGGTAAGTGTTCAAAGAATTTTCCAAAATCTTTTCAACCTGCTACAACATTCGACAAAGATGGATATGTTCATTACAAAAGGAATGCTGGTATTCATCATGTGTTGCGAAGTGGAATCCGCGTTGATAACGGTTATGTAGTTCCATATAATAAACGCTTGTGTAGCCGTTTTAATGCACACATAAATGTTGAATATTGTGGCTGGAACATGTTGATCAAATATCTATTCAAATACATCTCTAAAGGAGTTGATCGTATAAGATTTGTTATACAGAAATCTGAAAATGATGCAGCTTCCACATCTGCTGAGTCAACTCCTGTCATCAATGAAATTCAGAATTTTGTTGATGGCCGCTTCATTTGTCCACATGAAGCATCTTGGAGAATTTTGAACTTCCCTATTCATGAACGTGATCCTGCTGTTCAAATCCTAGCTGTTCATTTAGAAAACATGCAAAATGTTACCTTCAAGGAAAATAGTCGTTTGCAGGCAATCGTTAACAACCCATCTTTTGGAAAAACAACATTAACTGAATGGTTGAATAACAATTGTAAAGAGCCAGAGGGATTGCACCTTACATACAGTGACTATCCATCTAGGTTTTGGTGGGAGTCTTCTGGTAAAGGATGGATTCGTAGAGCCCGGTTAGATAGCACAGCCATTGGTCGACTTGTATACGTACATCCAACAGCTGGCGAATTATTCTATTTGCGTATGTTACTTTGTCATCAAAAAGGCTGCAAATCATATGCGGATATTCGTACAGTCGCACATGTTACCTACACCACCTTTCGGGCAGCGTGCGAGGCTTTGGGGTTGATAGGCGACGATAAAGAATGGTTGGAAGCCTTCACTAATGCATCCTCATGGGCCACGTCCTCAGAATTGAGGTCCCTATTTTGCCACCTGCTTCTATTTTGTGAAGTCAGCAACCCTTTAGTTTTGTGGGAGTCTCAATGGAGAAAAATGGCCGAAGATCTGTTACGTACTTTAAATTCCGATGCTACAAACCCATCATCCTTCATAAACGATAATCATTTACAACAACAAGTGCTGTTGGAGCTTCAAAAAATCCTCAATTCTTCGACCCCATCAAAGTCGCTTCAAGATTTTGGTTTGCCGCTGCCATCAGAAACACTTCTTGCTATCTTAAAGAATAGACTCCTACTCGAAGAAACAAGCTATGATAGATCTGCATTGCAAGTTCAACACTCTGAGATGCACTCGCAGCTTAATGCAGACCAACTTAGTGTTTACAATGCAGTCACAACAGCACATATTAACAAAGCTCAAATATTATTATTTGTTTACGGTCATGGAGGCACAGGGAAGACATTTTTATGGACTACAATACTCTCTTACTTTAGATCTATTGGAAAAATAGTACTGGCAGTCGCCGCTTCAGGAATCGCATCACTTCTTCTACCTTCAGGGAGGACTGCGCATTCACGTTTCAACATTCCCATAGATCTATCGAACGAATCTACCTGTAATATTAAGAAGAATACTCAGCTTGCAAACCTTCTCAAGCAAACATCAATAGTGATATGGGATGAAGCCCCTATGAGTGACCGATGTTGTTTTGAATGCTTAGATCGAACACTCAAAGATATCCTAGAAAATGACACACATTTATTTGGCGGCATGTCAATACTTTTAGGTGGAGACTTTCGACAGACACTTCCGGTTAGACCAAAAAGCACAAGATCACAAATCCTAGCTTCAACTTTACCAAACTCTTACTTATGGCCATCTTTTAAAGTATATACATTGCATCACAATATGAGGCTTACAAACAATAATGATACATCAACACAACCATCATCAACATTCGCTTCATGGTTACTAGACATTGGAGATGGTGAAATAGGGCAGCCTGATACAGAGGATCCTCATAATACAAAAATTGTTCAGATTTCAGACAATTTTTTAATCCAACAAGATCAAAACGGCCTACAATCTCTAATAGAGTTTGTATATGAAGATGCGATACTCAGAAATCCGTCTGCCACAAACATGTCAAACAGGGCAATTGTTTGTCCAAAAAATCAAACAGCAGATGAAATAAACAACTTGATTTTGACTATGACTGCTGGTGAAGCCAGAACTTATATAAGCTATGATTCTATGATACCTCACACGCAACATGCATCAGATTTAGAGACTTTATATCCACAGGAATATCTTAATCAACTTACATTTCCTGGCATTCCTTCCCATAAATTAGTTTTGAAAGTAAATACCCCAGTCATGCTACTTAGAAATATAAACCAACCATTAGGCTTATGCAACGGCACACGTCTGTTAGTATCTCAGCTGTTACCAAAAGTAATAGAAGCATTTATAATTACAGGTGTCTCAATAGGAAAACGTGTGTACATACCTAGAATTAAATTCATTCATAAAAATATAGATTTACCATTTGTTTTTACAAGAAGGCAATTTCCAATAAAAGTTTGTTATGCTATGACCATAAATAAAAGTCAAGGACAATCTCTCAACAAAATTGGTATCTATCTTCCACAACCTGTCTTTACACATGGCCAACTATACGTTGCTTTATCTCGTGCGACATCCCCAAATTCACTTAAAATGCTAATCACTTCTGCAGAAAGCACTACGTTGAACACAACAAAAAATGTTGTCTTCCGCGACCTGTTGAGTCAAGTAAATAACAATCAGGTTGTTGTTGTTGGCCGTTTGCATACGTATATCATATATGATATATATTTACATCATACACTAACTATTATTGCAATAGCATATGCATTCCGTTATTCTCTTTAATAATAATATACAATTACGTTTTCTATTGTTTGCTGCTGAAACAGATGCACATAAATGAAAATCAAGACAATCCTGGCTCTACAATACAGTTCTGCAACGACAAAGATTGAAGTCTGTGTGTCAAGAAAGTAGCACCTTACTTCAAATCCTATAAGACAAGGTTTTCTTTATCGTTCACAATGTATTACAAATACCACATTTACAACTAACACTAACAACATTTCTATCAGGGGGATGCTATCCAAATTTTAGGCAAAAAGCAAACCAACCTTATGGTGTAGTAAGATTTAGAGGTTTGGTGTACGATAGTGGTGATTACTCATCGGAATCAACACTTCTGGTGATGGAACATGTCCGACGACAAATCGCGAGGGACAACGAAAGTCAATGCCAGTGTTCAGGTGCGTTATTTTGCCTCTTTTTAACGCTACTTAGTTTTCCTATGATTTCTGGTAGGCAAAAATAAGAAGGGTTTGTTTCTTTATTTTTGATGTAGTTTTTATCCCTTTATTCAGCAATCTTTATTGATTTTGGAGTAATGATAGCGATCACTTCGAACTGCAAAGAGGACTCAATGGCAATGAACAATGGCAAATATGTTCGGTTCACACCAGAACATTGCCCAAAACCGTGCTCACAACAAAAACAAGTCATTCACGAGTGCCCTATCCTCTCAAACATCGAGCCAAAGTAGATCAAAGTCCGGTTTCAGAATCGAAGGTCAAATCTATTTTTTTAAATAAACTCTTCACTTTGAAACAACCCTTTCCGATGTGGGAATAATTAATTAACTAATTCATAAGGCACAAATTTTAGCTTTATAAGAAGCCTATGCAGATAGAATTGAACCACCAGTCACCTTCCATTGTTCTTGTCTTCTTAATGTCACAAAAACATTAAATTTGGATTTTTGAGGTAAAAATGGCAGGAGGGGATTATTCAAGTGAAACGAAGCTTCATCAAACACCAACATGGGCTGTTGCTGGTGTATGTGCAATTATCATTATCATCTCCATAGCTTTAGAAAAAGTTCTTCATAAACTTGGAAAGGTAATTCCTTTTTTAAATTTGCTTATTTTTGTCCTTCACTTCTGTTCATTTTTGAAAGAAATATTTAAAAGAAACGTAAACTGTGTCTGTATTGTATGAACCACTGAACCATTTGAAAATAACTTTATTTTGAGCTAGCTTGGTCGAGTAGCGGCTCCCGGAGTGGGATCACTCCAGCGGGTGGGAGGACCGTGCACTATCCCCCCCCTACTTGGCCTTCTTTAAGATTGATTACCAACAATAAACCCACGCTGCACAGATTATCTTAGCCATTGGAACAAAGCTTCAAGCCATCTTGACAATAATGGCTATTGAAATAAAGGAAAGACATGCAGTTGTCCAAGGGATTCCTCTTGTGAAGACCTCTGATAAATACTTTTGGTTCTCGAGGCCGAGCCTAATGCTTCATCTCATACACTTTGCTTTGTTTCAGGTACTTATCGAAAACTCTGGGAATTTGATCACATATTTCTTTATTCTCATGTCACTAAGGTAGCGTTCGTTTCATGGAATGGAATGGAATGGAATTAGGAAGTTTTTCTTTGTAAAATTGATCTTGGTTGGGGTAGGGAGGAATTTGAAATCCCATGAATTTCATTGATTAAAGAAACTCATGGGATTTCAAATTCCTCCCTCCCCCAACCAAGATCAATTTTACAAAGAAAAACTTCCTAATTCCATTCCATTCCATTCCATGAAACGAACGCTACCTAATTGTTTTACTGAATTATTTGTGCTCATAGAATGCTTTCCAGATTACTTACTTCCTTTGGATTTGGGTAACACAAGTGCTATATTTATATATATATGTACTGACGTTTTTTTTTTTTTTTTTAAACTTGGATAACACTAGATTGCTTCATGTGCTTGTGCAGTATGAGTATGGTATCAGTTCTTGCTTCCATGACACTATGGAACTTGTGATTATAAAACTTCTTATTGGGTATGGATTACATTTTAACAAAAGTGATTGCATAACCGAGTCACTGGTTAGAGTGTTTGCTGATGGAATGGTTTGTTTAATGTAGGGTTGGAACTCTAATCTTGTGCACCTATATAACACTTCCACTATACGCGCTTCTATCACAGGTTAGTCTACGTTGAATAAGTTATATTCATCGATTTGGACTGTATTCCAGTTACATTGTATCAGATGGACTTTGTTAATTTGAATATGATATACATATACTAAACACATGATATATTGATGTGCTACATGTGTAGATGGGGTCCAACATGAAGAAATCCATATTTGACGAACAAACTGCTCGCGCCCTGCAAAATTGGCGAATGGCGGTGAAGAGGAAGCATGAAGGCAAGGGTGGAAACTCCCCAAACCGATCAGTAGGGAATAGTCCTACTGCTAGCCCCGTTCATTCACCTTTCCACCCGACAACTGCAGCTACACTCCACCGTTCAAAGACAACCGGTCAGCCCACACGCTTTGCTGCCCATGATGACACTAAAGTGCTCAATATCTTGTCGGGTTATATATTGATCTTCCGGTTCTTGCTCAGATTGATTTACTTCATTAATTGGTTCATTGTTAGCGTTTAACTAATGCATCAGATTTCAAAGCTTTCAAAGCTGAACCGCTTTCTCATGAATCATCTACCAGACACTTGATTGAATCGACGGTTGTTTGTCACAGTGATCATGAGATTAAGTTAGATCTATCAACTCAACAAGAAGTTGAAACAAGAAATCAGGCATTGAAATAGTTGAAAACTGCATTAAAGATGTTTATATTCACAGGGTTTATGCTTACATTTGTTATTTGTCTAAATATATCTTCTTGTATAAATGTGTATACAGAAAATTCTATATACTCTTAAAACCCTATGTCGGTGTTGTCCTTTCATAGGTTTTTTTTTCTAGCAAGTTTTGAGGGTTTTTTTTTACGTTTTCGTCCCTTATGCTTTGTGTATTGTTTCTTAAATACCAACTTCTTTTGTAAATTTTTTATATTATGTTTTTACCCCTTGCACTATTTTTTTGTGGTTTTGTTTTTTTTACTTATTTTTTCCCATCTCCTGTAATGTACGTTTTCGGCCCTTATGCTTTGTGTATTGTTTCTTAAATACCAAGTTCTTTTGCAATTTACAGTTTTCGTCAACGTTTAAACTTTACGTTTTTACCCCTTGCACTATTTTTTTTCTTTCTTTTTCCTTTCTTTTTTGTGGTTTTGTTTTTCCACTTATAACGTTTAATTTTAGCATTTACTCTTACAACCTCTTAACTTTCTAAATACTTTTTTATCAACTTTTACGTCTTCATTTTTATTTACATGTCGCTATAAACTTAAGTTGATTTATATTTCGACATAATTTCTTTCGTCTTTTCTCAGGTTTTAGCATTCACACTGACAACCTTTTTACTTTGTAAATACTTTTCTAATCGAGTTTTCCGGTCGATGTAAGATACGTGTCAACATACTTTTATATCGGATCAAAAATCGGGTCACCCCGCCGCGAAGCGCGGGTGTAACACCCTAGTATATAACAAATCTTGAAGCTCCTTGTGAATAGTGGTTTTATTTGTCTTTTATGGTTCTTCCTTTGTAGCGACTTTTTATTTTTTATTCTTTTGGTCTTTTATTCTTTTTGCTTTGTGTGAGTTTGTCTTCATTTTACGTCAGCTTGCGGCATAAGTTAACGTTTGCTTTTGTCTATGTTTTATGCCACGAGGCGGTATAAATTTGCGTTCTTGTTTTATGATTTTTCTCGGTTTTGGCCATCGTATGCTTACTACTTAGCATGGTTTTATGACCCCCGCGTCCGCAACGCGGGGGTCAAAATCGTTACCGGTAGAATATTCGTTTTTGTGGTTTTCAAACGATGTAAAACACGTGTCGATTGTAATGTCGAGTGTTAGTATCCTGTTGATACTTTAATGAACCGAACCAATGCTGACCGAAAGCCCGCTGCGAAGCGCGGAGAATCCCACTAGTTATAGATAAAACTAGTTGTCATAAATGTTAAAATGCTAGTTAGAAAGAGAGAAGATAGAAAGATATCATTATATCGTGACAATGGTAAATGATGAGAACAAGTAGAGGCAAACTAGCGTGTTGGGGCGGGGAATTTGATATTTGAAACTTTATACATAAAAACTGGAACTGTAAAAAAAGACATGTGGAATCTCTGATAAAATAAGTGTCACCTCGAAATTTTATAATATTCTTAATTTCGTAAGAATATTTTTTTGGGGTCATATGGGTGGTACTAAATACACCCCTCTCATCTCACAAACATGGTTCCTATTATTGTGCGAATAACTAAGTCAGTCTTTCTTTTATTATTTTCTTAATATGATTTGTGCTAAACCTATTAGTGTATCATGTTTGTGAGTTATTTTGTAAAACCCAAACACGGCTGACATTTTTATTCGTATTAGGCTGTAGGGCTGATATTTTTATTCGTATTAGGTTGTAGGGTGTGGTATAAAGCTCCTAGGGGCTTTATACAATATAAAAACCCTCTTTTAACATCCTTATTACAATGGTTTAAAACCCATTTTAAACAATATAAAAAAAGAAATAAAAAAGTAGGAAATCTGATTGGTGGAAAAGGAATGGGTCCCACATGCATACTTAATAACGCTCGTTAATGTGTTGGCGGAGACTCAATGGCGCCCCCCTTTGGCGCCCAGGGGTGGCTAAGGAGCGCTATAGGGCGCTAATTTTGCTGATTTGGCTAGGGGCGTTATACTAGACCCCCTAGCCTTATAGATTACAATGCTAACCAGGACACACATAACATTGTCTGATACATGCATTTTTATGTGTATGCATCACCTTTAAAAAATAAAAATTAGTTTCCTAATGAGTGGCAAAAATATAAAATAGTTGTTCTAGTTTTGTATATTTTGTTTTAAGTATATGATTAGAAAACTGTAACAAATATTATATATATTCGGTTAATATATTTTCTTTGCATGGGGGTAGAGCTGAACCGGTTGCCAACGATGGATAATTTGGAAAGAAGAGGTATTATTCACGTCGGGCCGGATCTGTGTAAACTCTGCAAAGGGTGTCCAGAAACCGCAGAGCATTTGTTCATGTCGTGCGGAGTGTCTCAGGAAGTATGGGACTTTGTCGGGTCGTGGTGCCGAATCAACGCCTTGTTTCTGTTTGGAGTGGGGGAAATTAGTGATACACTTGATCTTCCAAACTACTTTATGGTGTTTTTCAACTTTCTAAAAACTTTGTAATCGAGTTTTACCTATTTTTTATATACTTGTCTTACAACAAGAGGCGCAGGATACCCCAAACTTTTCGCTCAGTAGTGTCCGGTATTTAGTTTTCGTGTAGATTTTTAAGGTATATACGTTTTCGACCCTCGGTTTTATAATTTTTTTAGGTATATAAGTTTTTGACCCCACGGTCGAAAATCTCAAGCTTCGCCACCGCATACAACAATCAAATTAACTAATGTAATAAAAAGAAGGAAACATATAAATGCTCAAACATTATGAATAAATAACTATACATTTTCATAGTGAATAAAACACTATACCATCACTTTTTGGGATTAGGACCAAATACAAAGGTTCCTAAAAGTAAGAAGTATACAAAGACTCCTAAAAATAAACCCACTACACCAAAAAAACGAAAAAAACAAAAAACCTAAACACCCCCCCCCCCTCACCAACCCGAGAAAAAAAAATTGGGTGGATGATGGGGGTGGGGGGTTTAGATTCTTGGACACTTGTCACTCTATAATTTCTTCTTACACTTCTTATTTTTTAGAGCATTTGTAGAATAACTTAACCCCACTTTTTCTTTAAATAAATGCGTCCTGCACAACCATAATGAATATAAAACCTACACTGAAGACACTTTAAGATTAGTTCGTACCCGGGGAACCGATAGCACTCGGGGCAACGACCATAACTATCTTCTACATTTACAGTTTCTAAGTCGAACAATGAAAGAGGGTGTGGGTGAAACATAGACTTAATGCTTCCATACTTTATATTTTCATCAATAGAAAACTCTTCCCAAGTTGAGCCATGCATGATGATGTTTGGTGTTTTTTGAGGTATCAACGGAGCACAAGATGTATGCATGGATTGCAAACATTCATGACAATGATAGAAACACGCATTAGGATTAAGTTCCTCTTCACAAACTTCGCAAAAATAATCACCCTCGTGGTTTTCAACCGGCGAGTAAGTTAGAGTCCAAGGGTGCTTGTCATACTTGTGCCTAATTCTCTCTCGTAAAAAGAAAGCACACCCAAGGTGTAGATGAAAATTACAAGCTTTGCAACTCAATGAAGTTTCTTTCGGATGCATGAAACCAGACAAACACATACGACAATAATCTTTGTCCAATCTTTCGTTAGTTCTTGAAAGCCGGTGATGTGGATGAGATTTATGTGTGATATCTCTAGGTACAAGTGCACACCAAACATCTATGTAGTAATTACATTTCACACAAGAGTAAGCGAATCCATTGCGACTGGAGGAGCATGCACCACAACTGAATGAACCAAGATAGCCACGAGGAACTTTCGGCAAAAGAATAAGGGTATGTTGTTGGTGACCTATGTAACATTTTAATTCAGCGGGCAACCGCGTGCACCATTCATGGAGAACATAGTTGCATCCATGTGTGCACATGTAAAATGGCATGTCCATGATTGGGGTCACACATCCATTACATACATATTCAGCCTTATTCATTTGTGGTATATTGTCATTGTTGAGTAACTGCCATAAATATTCAACCTTATTCATTTGTGTTGTATTGTCATTGGATTGTGGATATGTATCCACAAGAATTAGTGGATGTTCATGACTTTTATGGGTTATCCTCCTCATCTCGTTAGTTCCTTTAGAAAAAAGTTCTATGAATATGTTGTAAGTTTGTTCGGGAAGCGGGAGACGGAGAACATTATGGCCGTCTTCATAATTTTTTGTGGTTGTAAGGTCTCTCCTGTATGTCGTAGAGGTGGAGGGTTCAAATGCTGAAAAGTGCAAATATAAAAATATTTAAAAATAGGTTAGTTTGTTACATGTGAGAACATTTTGCATACTTTATTATAACCAAGAGAACAACAAATAAAGATAACCTAGATAACACCAACAAACACTTACAAATTTATATCACCTAAGACTATAGGGTGTGATAATGACCACTAGGACCACCATTATCCTCCATGCCAGCACCATATTACTTCACTCTCATCTACAATCCTATATGGTGTGGTCATCACCCAAATCATCATCCGTATTTAAAAAAAATATTTTTGTATAAAATATATTTAACTAATTAAGAAAAGGGAGGTGCATGATTGTCATGGTTAATCCATTCGGATCATGGTGGTTCCCTAAGAGGGGTGGTGTAGCACATCGTCCACCATCCTATGCTCCCATACCCCTTAACCTAATCTTAATCTTGCTTGCTACAATACGATACATTAATGAGAATCTAAATGGGCACCACAATTTATTTTAGTTTACCTTATTTTTGACAAACAATTTTTACACCTAAATAACGTTTAACCTTATACTTACAAGAATTTAAATACACTATCACTTTTATTAAAAAAAACAACTAGACACTAGGTTATGGATATTTATCACTTTACCTCCTTAAGCAGATATGCCTTTCTTAAAAGAATTATTATTCTTTTAATTTTTTTTTTAATTTTTAAAGAAAAGTTCTCTTGTTAAAGTAAAAGAAAAATTCTCTTGTTACATAGAAGTTTGGCCATTTCAAACAATTTGGGTGAAATCTTGTGTTATATCGTATAACTTTAAGAAATCTTCTCTCGTATCAAATAAACTAGAATACATATTTAGCCATATCAAACAACTAAAACATATGTAGTCATATCAAACAACCAAAGAGAATCATTTATTAAACAAAAAGAATAACGAGAAAATACTATGAACATAACAAAACCACTATTTAAAAAAATAGTTACAAAAGAGTTTTTAATCTTATTGGTGAGATTAAAAAAGTTTAACGTCCTGAGTCCTTAATAACTCATTTTATAACATTTTGACTCCAACTTTTAACACTTGTACTTTTGATTTTGGACTCAAGTGGTTAATACCACTAAAACACTGGGACTCAAAACGTTATAAAATAAACAGTTAGGGACTCAAGACGTTAAACATTTTGATTTTGAACTCAAGTGGTTAAAATCACTAAAACACAGGGACTTAAAAAGTAATTTACTCTTTATAATATTTGTCTCATACCCTTTGTAAATATGTATCTTATACTCAGTCTAAAAGAGTCGGGTTTCGGGCAGACTCACGGGTATTAGATATACCCGTTAGTTTAAAAAAACTCGTTAGCCTTTCGAATACATTTTTTCTTACCATTGCAGTTTTTGGATAAATTATGTTTTTAACAATTACAATAAACTAAAAAAAATTAAGTGATTCCATACCTATCATAATCAATATTAGAATTAATTGTTACTAAAGTAGGGTTGGTGAAAAAATAAAAAATAAAAAAATTTCAAATATATGTATCGGGTGCTTTCTGTCTCAGGTTTGCCTATCGGGTTTTGTTTCAATTGTCATCCCTAGATTCAAGAAATGTTGAGTAAACGGTGACAAGCTACAATTACTGGAAAAAAGAAAATATCTTGCAAATAACCCATCACGAAAAAAAGAAATAGATGTACCTGAATCAGAAGTGGAATCTGGTTGCCAAAAACTTAAATTTGCACAATCCAAATGAGCATAATATCTGCATTTCTCGCATTTATAAACCCAAAGATTCTCAGTGCCAGAAAAAGATTTTTCACACACCCTACATGTAGGATAAAATCTAGCCTTTTGATCTTCTTTCGGAAATGAGTAAGTAAGGCAGAGTGGGTGAGTATGAAGAAAACGCCCAAATGTACCATCTTGAACTAGTAACCTTTTTGGCATGAAAACACAAAAGTTATGGATGAAAGAACAACAACATGTGGTACACATATAGAAGAACCCTTCATGTTTCTTTCCACAAGCATCACAACATGTCGAAATATCTCTATAGATGGGAACTAATGGATGTTTGTGGCTAGGGTGATATACAATATCGTGTTGCATCTTATTTGTACCACAGTCTAAACATATGTTTAACATACATTGAGAACAATGATAACATAGTTGTTGTTTATATAGAGGATGCTTGTTACACATATGACACAACCATTGTGACTCATTTTTTGTGAGGATAAAATAATGTGCACAATGGGATGCATGTTCTAATGTTGTTGGAAGCTCGGCACATGATCTATGTAATGAGTAATCGCATTGATCACACTTGTAATAATACCTGTGGATAAAGTTTATTTCTTGAAAACAAAGATTACATTGACATTTAAAGGCTTCTTTGATTATCAGATCATATTCATCATCATATACTTGTTCAAAGTGTGGATATTTGGGATTGAAATCATTAAGAGTTAAAGTATGTTCATGACGTAACACCTTCATTATGGGATTTGATGTAGGACTTGACATTGGAAAGAACAAGAGGAGAAAAAATTAAACGGGCGAGAATACACAATAGCAAAAAGAAAAGATGGATGTTAAGATATTAACAAGAGGAGAAAAAAATTAAACGGGTGAGAATACACAATAGCAAAAAGAAAAGATAGATGTCAATCTAAAATTGAGATACAAACGATATTATATACAACTCAAAGGGTACGGATTCCTTTCTTTAATGGTCCTAATAAAAGATATTATACAAAACTCAAAGGGTACGGATTCCTTTCTTTAATGGTCGTAAAAGTATATACTTAACTTACCCTCATTTCTCTAAAAGTATATACATAACTTACTTTAAGCTAATGTATTAGACGTTCTAGTTTAAAAAGCAACATATTTTGTATTTCTAGTTTCAGTTTTTTAAAGCTTTTGGGATCCAATATTAAACTATATCAAAAATTATATTTAGTGTGTAAAATGAAAGGCGTATGGACCGATTCTAGGATATTACTGTTACTGTACTGATATTGGGATTGGTGTGAGTGCCCACATCCCCTATACATATTGGTGCATTAGTTTGCAATTAATGTACATACTGTTTATTGTCTGTTGTTATTGGCTCACATGGGTATTTTCAATATAGATTATTATTGTACAGATTCATCATTGATGGTTCAGCGTATTGTATCACTTTTATCGTTAATTGTTATCATATTGACTCGCTATTGATTGATCGTACTATTACACTATCATTGATATCAAATTAGCTCATCATTGATTAATCACCGTATAGTATTGATCTATTATTACATTGCCATTGATATCACATTGGCTCATCATTGATTAATCACCGTATAGTATTGATCTATTATTACATTGCCATTGATATCACATTCGCTCATCATTGATTGATTATCATATATTAATATTATTGATCTTATATTTACATTGTCATCGCAAGATTTGTAATCAATTTGTTGTTATTAGGTTGAATCATAATCAGTTGAAGTTTTCTGTGTTTCGATTATAGATCTATGCTGATACCATAAATTTGACAAAACTCGTTGGAAGGACGTCGAAAAAGTTATGGGCTGTATCTAGAATAGTTATGGTGTGTGAGGGGCATCAACCTGGGTGGAGATAGCTTGGCTTTGTGTTGGTGCACGAAGGGGGGTATGGGGGAGTTTTGATGGTTTCAAACATGTTAATTTTGTCTAACTACGTATAATATTAGTTGTATTTTTTTATTAAACTAGATATTCTACCCGCGCGCGTTGCGGCGCGAGCTACAAAGGCAGAAACATCGCCGACACGCTTTATAACTTATAATAATATCCAATGAACTTTTTAACCTCATCGAGATAAATTTCTTTATGTTATAGGAACAATTCAGAAATATCAAACTGACTCTTGATTAGCATCAACCACCCAATAAATGACTCAAAAATTATCAATTTTTGTGACTGTTAGGCGATTGTTAATGTTTAGTCGATTACAATACTAATGTTTAGTAACCAATGTTTCGTCTACTGTTTGATTTCATTTTGGGGGAATCAGAAGTTGAAGAAACGGATATCGCGAGTAGTGTTAGAAAGTTACAAGCGGTTACGTTGGTGCGCAAATGTATCTCAATCCATGAGCTTGTATCTTTCCCCTTCTACTCCTGTGGCTCCCATTTGTATCTTTATTATTGTATGCAATGGCATCTGAACCCACAACATTAAAATCAATATGCCTTGAGGTAACATGATGTGCGAGCTCGGTCACGTTAAGTTGACCCAAGAATAATAATATGTCCAATTTTACATTAGTATCACATCCCTTTTTGGCTTGTTTTCTTTAAGGTAAATTAGTTCCATTTGACCCGTTTAGCATAAACATGTCGAAATTGCCACTTTGAGAATATGTGCAAACTTGGTGGTATTACCTCTATGTGCGGAATTTCTTTCAGTGGTCTATCTGGCTATCAACAAAATATGCATATAATGCTCTTAAAACAACCTGTACAAAAGCAAAAATCAGATGTTACTAACTTAAGGTTATTGATTTCTGAAAATAAGAGTTGGGATGAAGTATGAAGATTAACCTTGTGAGATACTACTACAACAGGAGCCCATTGTCGTTCAGACTCCATTATAACAGTCTCCAAACCTGCAACAGATTAAGGATTTAAACATTTAATTATATGTATTAGAATTGAAGTCATATATTGATAAAGGTGGTTTGGATGGGGCATAATGGATGGGATTGAGATGGGTCGAATTGACCCAAAGTATTTATATAAAACCATTTAGCAGGGTTTTAGCTTTTTTTTTTTTTTTTGGTTTTGAGTGAGATACCACAACCCAAATTGACCCATTTAAAGGGAACATAAATAGAAAAAGTAGCTCATTGGGTAAGAAATGCAAACCTTTGTATCACATCCAAATAAGACTCTCCATGAGGATACCTATAATTTATCATCCTTTGCGACCTTCAATGATTTAAGTAAAAAATCTTCACTTATAGAAAATCCCATATGACTTAATGGTGTTTTATACCTCAATTTATCATCCTTTGCGACCTTTAATGATTCAAGTAAAAAATCTTCACTTATAGAAAATCCCATATGACTTATGACTTAACGGTGTTTTCGTAAATTAGATGTAATGCTATAGACTACACACTAAAATAGACGTAATGCTAAGTTCCTAACATGACTTAATGGTGTTTTCGTAAATTAAAAAAGACAACAGCTATAAATTTGTAGATTTGGGGATAAAAAATACTCGTGTTCCTCAGGCATGTTCTTTTTTATTTCTTCGTACATCATTCCATCGCATACACCGACATTATCTCATCAAGTGCAGGGCATTATACCTATATGAAAAAAGGGAATAAAAATATTTCATAAAGTAAAAATGATATCTACAAATCTTACATTCACACTAACCTTTGGGAACCCAACTATTTGATTTGCAATCAAAATTGTTCTTTGCAATGTACTTGTCCATACCTACAAGTTCAAAGTGATACTGTTGTGAAAGATGGAAAATTGAATATCATACATCATTCAACACAAAACCAAAAGAAGCAAAGGGTGAATGCCAGTTATGAAAGAAAACACATCTACCCCAAAATTTACAACCAAATGCAATACTTTAATTGAAACCCTAAATGTGATTAAAGCAAGCTTAATGGCATAAAGGAAAATAAATACTTACTCAGAGCTTCAGTGAGGACTGGAGTGCTTTAGTCGATCGTGATGATGCATCATGTAAACTGAAACCAAAAAATTAACTCCGAAACCTTCCGTTGTGCGCCGCCGGGTGCGATGTTTGGACTCGTACACACTAACGGACTGAAACAACAAATTAACTCCGAAACACTCCGTTGTGCGCCGCCGTGCTGGACCGGATGCGATGGCTTCTTCTTCGACAAACCCCCGCCATCACCGGCGGCAGAACCACCGCCATGAAACACCGTCTCTACAGCTCCGGCTCAACCCACCGCCATCAATTCAAACCACCTTGGAATCGATTCCCCGCCTCTCTCAGCAATCTTTCTGTTGCTCCCTCTATATCTTTAATCTGACGAAAGGAATAAGGGTTTGATGTCTCATGGTTTTCCCCCTAAAACCATTAGCTGCTTGCTAATCTGAGTCACGGGCACGTGGTATGGAAAAAAAAAGGTGCAACCCACAAACCAAAGGGTACACCACAAATATGCACAAGATTTTTTTTTTTTTTTGAAAAACACCCTAAGCAAGGGTTACAAGTCACATATGCATAAAGAACTTGCTTCTTTATATAGGTTTTAATAACTATTAGCCAAATAAATACAAATACCTTTTTTTTAATTATTGTTTGTTCTTAAGCTATTAGATCATATAGATCGACTAATGATCATTAGTACAATATAATTTTGACTGTAACTTAAGACGAAGACGATGAAATACTATTGATAAATTATCATCAAGCAAAGAATTGATACCTAGTTAAATCTTTTTTTTTATCATTTATTCTTTTCTTAGTAAATAGTCTTATTTTTTTATTCTTTTCTTGGTGATTTTTAGTTTTTTTTTTTCATTTTTCATTGATGAATTATCATCAAGCAAAGCATTGATACCTAGTTAATTTTTTTTTTATCATTTATTCTTTTCTTAGTAAATAGTCTTATATCCTTTATTCTTTTCTTGGTGATTTTTAGTTTTTTTTTTTTTCATTTTTTAAAAGGGTGTTATTTACTCTATCTTAAAAACAAAGGTCGGTGGCCTTTGACGCCGACCCAAAACACCCCTACACTTTCTTTGCCACTGACAAATCACCCTTACACTTTCAAAATAGACACGCACACCCCTCTTCCTAAATTACAATTTTACCATTATGAAGTCTTGCCCTTTGTTTCAGTACTTTATTCTTTTCGTTGGTTGAGGCAAACTCCGGCAGCACGATTACAACCCTTACAGCAGTGGTCACAACGGTGGTTCTACAAGCTGAAGGACGGCGGCCAGATCCAATAGTGACAGACAAACCCGAGAGCCGATCGGAGACAAACTGGTGACCGATGGAACTCGGATCTGTAGTTTGCTGAACAAAACTGGTCCGTTGAGAATTCTCGCAGAAATTCAGGGTGCATGACGCTCTTCCATTTGGATCTGATTTGTATTAACATTCAGATGTTTCCAGCGACTTTAGAGAGTGCACCTGTGGTCGTCGCAGAGGGTGGCAGATGGTCTTGGCCGGCTGTAGATTTTTTTTTGTATGTGAAAAGCAGGCGAGGATCCATGTTTGCGGTTGTATATGGTTGTGAAATTGTAGAAGGAGAAACAGATGAAGAGAAAGTCTTTGTCACAATATTCAAAAAGTCCAGGGGCTACTGTCACAATTTCTATATATTAGAATTTAATTCGGTTTGAAGTCCGCATGTGATAATCCACCTCAACCCGTGACGTGAATTGATGTTGAGTTCATATTTTCAACAATCTTTGAGGTTTTGTTAGTAAATAATAATATCAAACATTGTTTGTTCTAAGAAATAAAATTAAAGTTATCACTACATACTTTTAACATTCTTTGACAGTCAATTGAAAATGTTTTTGATCATTTTCGTATTATATCAATCAATAGTTAAGTTTAATCTCTAATATTATATCAATCAATAGTTAAGTTTAACCTCTAATAAATAATGTTATAATTGTCAACTTAAAGGTTAGTTAAGTTTAACCTCTAATAAATAACGTTATAATTGTCAACTTAAAGGTTACCTCAAAGAGGCAAAGATAATGGAAAACTAAAAAGTGTTTCTAAAATTTGATGTAATATTAGTTGCATTAACTATAATGTAATTTCATTCAAAATAAAATATTGGTGACTACGATATGTGAATCTATAATATAATATATAATATATACTTTTACGATTTTACACCGTTACGTGTGACACATTATTATATTTTTTTATCTATGCGCAACCATGTTAATAACTAAATTACTTTTACGACTTTACATCGCAAGGACCAAGACATATGTCTAATGATGTTAATGTCGCAAATGAAACATATGTAACAAAGTAAAAAACGTGTAATGTCATGTGTGCAGACACCACACATGTGTGCAGACACCACACGTTAATGTTATCATCGCACACTGTAACTATAATGTTTATATATGTTACATTGAGTTAGATCAAATACGTCGAAACACGCGTTTTCATGTGTTAACGCACCAGTTAACATGTTGCCAATTATAAACAACAGAGTCGTCATTGCCGCCGCAACGCGCGGCATAAAGGCAACAATCTAGTTACAAAACTTATTTACCGAAATGAGTTGTTTTTAAAGTATTGACTAAAATAAAGAAAAATATAAGAATAAATCCCCCAACCAGTGGCGGACACAGGATTTTATTTCAATGGGGTCCATTTTCGGGTCGGTCCTCGTTCGGGTCGAGTTAAAGTGAGGTTTGAACTAGATTTTTAAAAAAAAATAAGAAAAATGGGCTTACCAAGGATTGAACCCATGACCTCTTGGTGGAAAAGAGGGAGATTTACCACTACACCAGCTTTCTTTTTATTTCTATAATGTCCACCTAATTGTATTTATGGGGTCCATATACAATTTAATATACCGAATCTACTGTTTTTTTTAAAAGATTAGGGTCCGGGAACCCCGGTGGCACCAATGTGGGTCCGCCCCTGCCCCCAACCACCCAGTGTCTTCTTCTATGCTATATATGTAAACACCATTGTTATCGCCACATTTGCCCTGTCGATTGCCACATGGTGTTTGCTAGAATCTGCACAATCATCACTTAGAGTGTCCAGTTCAGAAAAATAGCAAAAAAAAAAAAAAAAAAGAAAAGAAAAAAAAATCTCAATCAACTCAACAGATAAATAAATGATAAGTTTCCACTTAAAGGTAAGTCTCTAGATATGAGGGCCGACCCTATAATACAAACAACTCAGGCTTGAACTTAGGGTCTTCACTACGGGCGGAACCATAGTATTATGAGCCCTAGCACGGGCTACGGCTCAACCCCGTATTCGTAGTGTTTTTTTTCGGTTTTATATAAAGGATACCCCTAAAAAAATACAAGTATACATCTAACCAAAAAATAAGATACTTGATATGACTATAATCTCATTTTTTTATAAGCTCAAACATTTTCAACCCAAAAACTTGTAGAATAATTATGCCCGAATGATAAAATAAGCACAAATTGTTTGGTTCCTTATCCAAGCAAACCACTCTCTATTATAGTTGTGTTAGATTTTTTTTTTCCAAACATGGATAAAGGAGTATTCTTTATATCAAATAAGGAAAAAAAGGCCCCAAAATTTTATTTTACGTTGGCCCCCAAAAAGATTGGATTGGCGCTACGTCTTCATGTAATAATGTAGATACAATGTGTATATAAGGATTATATATAGTAAAGTGAATAGTAAGAGATGGGGAGTACAAGTGCACAAAATAACCGGTTAATTAACCGTAACCGGTTATTAATCGAAACCGTAATCGGTTAATAACTGATTTTGGAATAACCGGTTAGTGGTTATTTTTAACCGTATGTTAGTAACCTGTTATAAGTATTTAGTATAGCAATTGTTATTAACCAGTTGTTTTTAACCGATAGACACGTTAACCGATAAAAAAACCAAAAAATTACAAAAAAGCAAAATAACCGGTTAATAACTGAAAATAACCAGTTAATTAACCAAACTGGTTAAAGTAATTAACCAGATCAGTTAAGAAAACAACCGGTTAAAGCATTAACTGGTTAAAGTCAAAAAGTCAAATTAACTGGTATAACTGGTTAACCGAACCCGTTATTAAAATTAACCGGTTTGTACATCTCTAATATTGGGAGAAGTGAGAGGGAGAGAGGTCTGTTGATATGAATGGTTTAGTCTCGTTTTATAGGATGTGGGTTGATCCTTATCCGGGCTTGGCTTGTACGTGGAGCCCAATCCAAGACACCCACCATTCCCCCAAAGACAAAACTGTAAAATAATATAATCAAAGATTGATTTAAACTTCACTGATGAAACACCGATTAACACAAGGTTTATCGATGGGGTTATTTCGTCTATGGGGTTCAACCTCTTTTCTTACTCGTAACGATGGCTTGAGACCTGCAAAACAGTAAACACCGTCAGTCTCGTTAAGAGGGGGAGAAAGGGGATTTCCCTCTTAACCAGGCTCCCGCGTGAGAATAAGTACTGTTCTGAGAGAAATAAACAGTGTGTGTATAGAGTGAGTATGGAGAGTAAAGATCCTCAACCTGAATGATAAAGGGTCCTATTTATAGCCGGAGGGTAAAGGATGGAGGAGCAGTTGTGCCAGCTGTAGGTGCGCGCCAGCTGTCCGGCCAAGGGGATTATCCTCTTGTCTGCTCTGCTGTGGCTGGTGTAGTGGTACACGTGGCGCGCTTACATTTGCTCATTGTAACACCTCGAATTTTTGTGTCCAATGATGTGTTAACACGTGTCATTTGATTACACGTGGCATCTATAATAAATAAAGGACTACTTTTGACAAACCTAGAAAGTATGCAAATTCGAGGGTTATAAATGTCAAACAAGGGTAAATATACTGAATAGTAACCCTAAATAAATGCTTGAACCTTCAAACGAATGAATCATAGATCGTACGGAAGCGAAACACGAAAGAAAGTGAGAGATTACAAGCTACAGGGGTTAACTGTGTCAACATGTTTAATTATACCTCTGAGTGGCCCTTTAACGTTCCCAAAGCTTTGTAACAGTATTATACACTCAC
Organism: Helianthus annuus; assembly: GCF_002127325.2. Taxonomy (NCBI): domain Eukaryota; kingdom Viridiplantae; phylum Streptophyta; class Magnoliopsida; order Asterales; family Asteraceae; genus Helianthus; species Helianthus annuus. The sequence goes on from NC_035444.2 coordinate 3,293,688, forward strand.
TAAAATATAATATACAAATTTCGCGAAGTTTCGTTATGAAACGAGAAAGTTACGATCGAATTCGTAGGAGAAGGGTTAAAAGCGTCAATAATGAAAGTTAAGGCTTTCTGAATAATTAATAAACTAACTGGGGACTTAATAGCGCGGGTAAATAACACGAGGTCCTTAGTTGTAATTAACCGAGGGCCAAACCGCAAAGTTACCCCTTCAAACCCGAAAGGTCAGGTAAATCATTACGAAAGATTTCGTTATTAATTACCAAGATTTCGTAATCATGACAAAAGATTTAAAATTTCTGAAAATATAACCTCTCGCGGCCCGCGTGAGGTTTAGGCATAAGTTGAGGCGGGTCGCGAGCCTCCTCATTTACTCGCCTGGTTTTTGAAACTCAGGCGGCCCGCGTAAAAATGCATGGGAACTCCCATGCGGGCCGCGTGGGACGCCCAGATGCAGAAAACTTGTAACTACTTGCCTTTTGGAGCCTTTGAAAGACCAACAACCAATTAATGAGGCATGGGCACCCTATGCTCGACCCATATCACTTAGGGGCACCTGCCCATCATCCATGATCAAAAGTAGACTGAGTTGTAATGATCTCATGGCCATTTGAACACTATAAATAAGCACATTTGGTTCATAACAATCACACAACTCAAAACACATTCATCTGATCATTCCAAGAGCTCTCTAGCATTCCTCTGTGTTCTTTAGTCTTCTCTCAAGCTTCTGTAAGTGATCTAACCCTTTGTGGTTTCACATTTCCTTAGTAAATAGCTAAAAACCAAACCGTCGTAAATACGGTTTGACTATAAAATAAATCAGTGATGGTTCAGTCTTATGACGAATCAAAAGTAGTTTTGAGTTGGTATTTATGTGGGTAATAAACCCCTAAAAGGGTTCCCCCTGATCACCGCTCTAACTATGTCAAATATCGAGTCAAACGCGCACTTAAAAAGTCAACAGAAAGTCGTTTTGCCATTTTGCACATAATCTGTAATGTACATGTTATGGAACCTGTTTTGATAATCATAAAACATGATAATAGGTATATAAACTTGTTTGCGCTCGTTTGAATCGACCATTTGCTATATTGAACCGGTTCGGAGCCGAATGTCGCAAAAGTTTGACTTTTGCTTTGACTTCAGTTCTGACCCGTTTTAGTGAGGTATAGATATGCCTTAGGACTCTCTTAGGACCAGGTCACATGTTGGTATAAACCTCTGTGATCGGTTCATGAGTTATCCGAGTCTTTTGCGCATTTCCGTTAATCGCCTAAAAGTTGACCGTAACGGCCTTTTGAAAATAAAACGAGTATTTCGGACACGTGAACGGACCAGAACCTTGCTTATTAAATTATAAGCATGTCCTTAAAGTTTCACGTCAATCCGAGGTCTGGAATGAGAGTTATGCTAATTAGCGCAATTAAAATAAACTTTTGTAATAAACGGCGCAATTAGCCTAACGCCCATCTAAACCAAGATTTCGTCACCAAAACTTTTACCCACTGTGGTAAAATAATATTTTGAGAATTTTAAAGATTTTTAATAATTTTTACCTTGCTCATAACCTGCGGTTATGGCTACGGTTCGGTAAATACCGAATATGCCCTTTTCGGCCAAAACATGAGTTCTACAAGGTCTTTCGACCCGATTCCAGTTGCTACGGATTTTAAATAATAAATAAAGTATTTTAGCCTTTATAAACTGTTCGAGAAACTCAGATTTCCTGTAGAACTCGAAAAGCTCTTTAAAAGTCTTTAAAATGACCGATAAACCCCTACGGGGCGATATTTTAACTAAAACTCGTTACGGACACTATGGAAGGTATCCTACTGATACCACAACTTCTTTAAGGCATATTGACTTAGGAAATAAGCGTAAGACTCTCATGGTTAACCGTTTCGCCTATTGCGCGCACGGTTCGGCTTATGAAACTAGTTTTCATAAAATAGCCGATACGGGTCAAAATATATTATTTGGACCCCAAAATCCAGAGTGTGAACATTGAACCCATATAAAACAAGTCTCTGAACTTGTTTGGGCAGAATCACATTCCATTCTCGGTTTTCGCCTTTTCGCGCGATTAAACCATATCTATATATATCGGAACCAACCGGTCTAGGCTACGGCTAATATAAAGACCCGTTAGGATTCTAAGAGGTTAATTAAAACCTTCGTTCCAGATTAGGAGCCCCGGTAAAAGCTATTGGCGATTTAATCGAATTAAGGATATATACTTGCAAAGGTAAATACTTTTGACTTATTTCCCCTATATGGGCTTGGGTTACGGTATATTAATACCGCTTGATTGAGCATTATATAATTCCATCGCTTAGGTGGTTAATTGATTAAATATGATCGGCTCATTTAAACAGTTTTGTTTCTTAAAAGCCTTTGTGGGGTTATTGACCGTTGTCCCGGATATCCTTGGCATCATTTCACGAAATGGCCACGACCATCGACATCCCGGTGTAGGCGTACACCCGGTATATATTGTCGACATATAAATTTAAAAGACGTAGCCGTTGGTTTTTATACTACGGTTTTACGCAATGTGGTGTGTCAATTAATCTTTAACCCGGCACGACCCGGGCTACTAAACGCATAAAAGAACATGTAAAACGTTCACAAGATTATTATGATTTTCCCAAGTTATAAAAGAATTTGTGCCTTGTGCATTCAAATCAATTTTAAATAAACATTTTCAAATGTGTCAGTTGAACGTATTTACCAGCGTAAACTGACGTATTTTCCCCAAAAAGATTAAATGCAGGTACTATACGAAATGGGCTGGTATTGGCTTCCTAAGCATCGTAAATAGTCTCGCAAACTCGATGCAGTGTCTGAATGAACAATATTTTAATATTTGATCCGCTGTGGATATTCGACTTCTGTAATACAATTGATATTACAACCAGAGGTTGAAATATATATTTATCTTTAAAGCTTCCGCTGTGCATTTATATAATTGTGTGGTTTGACTATATTGTTGCCAACATCGTCACGGTAATCCCCCACCGGGCCCACCGGTGAAACACGTGGAAATCGGGGTGTGACAGGTTGGTATCAGAGCCAACACTTGAGTGAATTAAACACTACCCTAAAGTTTTTAATCTCAATGACACAATTGCACATACTTGAGTCTAGACAATAACTTAGGACAAATTCGGATTAATACTCCTTTTTGTCTTTTTCTTTCATATGATTTTTAATAAGTTTTGAAGCAGGAAAATGCCACCTGTTATCTTTCGCGGACGAGGAAGGGGAAGACGAGGCCGAGGAGAGATCGTTACCCATAACGATCATGAAGCTGGACCGTCAGGTACACGACCTCCTTCAATGACGAGGAGCGAAGAACCCCAGCGACGAAGAGACCTGTACGAGCCAGCAAGGCACTCAACCTCGCACAGTTCAACGCCATCCTACCGACACTCGTTCGGGCCAGACTCCGAGAACGACCCGAACAACCCCCAGTCATCCTACATACCGCTACAGCGCTCGGTGTCTCACCGTGCATTTGGGGATCCTACCCCGTACTTCCGAGGTCAGTTCAATCCGGCTGACTATATACAGGAACCTTCTGGATTTGTTCCGCTTGGTCCTCAAGACCACTTTTCTGAAAATCCCATGGATGAAGACGAGGATCCTACTGAACCAGCACGTGGTACGCCCACGCATCCGATTGAAATCTCTGATGGATCTTCATATCATGGTCCACAATACCAAGGCCCAGACAGCTTCATGGCCTTGTTCGATCAACATGAGTGGTATTATACACCATCTCAACATGGATCGCAGCAGCAGCAGCAACATCCGCGAGATCCTTCCGAGGATCCTCACTTCAAGGCAGTGACGCCACCGCCTCCCCCACCGACTCAACCAGTAATGCCCGATCCGCCAAGGCAAAGAAGATCAGGCGCAAGAATGTCTACCCGTGGAGGGGAATTCCATTTCAGTACCCCTCGACACTCTAGCGGTAGCCACTACCCATCCGTACCGGAGGAAGGGCCTTCAAGCCCAACTCAAGAGGCAAACTCAGCACCAGTTGCACATAATTCGCCACCATTTGGGGACGACCGCCCGTTACCTCCGTACGCAACGAACTATAACCCGTTTGAGCCAACGTCGCAAGCTCACTACAACTATAATTATGAGCGCGACCCATATGTGGTAGCGGCGAGATATAACGCCCGCTATCCAGACGGGAATAGAGGCATACCGGATTACTCAGCTCATGGGTATCCAGCACCACCAAGACCTCCAGTTCCTCAACCACAACCACGTTTCTCTCCTCCTGAGCAGGAAGAGATACTCCAACGACTAGATCGTGTGGAGAGAGAGTTTGAGGAAGAGAAGAAGAGCCACCGAGGATTCCTCAAAGGCTTAGCAAACCTACTAAAGGGCAAGAAGAAGAAGCGTGACCATTAGCCCTTATGGTTATATTAATGTAATTTCTATATTTGAAATAAGTCCCTGCGTGGACACTTATCGTATTTTAGTCCTTATATGGGCTTATCCGTTAAATCCTACAAGGACACATGTCATGTACTAGTCCCTGTATGGACCTATCTTTTATTTTACCTTTATAAAGGTATGTATTGTTTAAAGACCCGTTTAGGGCAATATGTGTTATTATTTGAAATTTATGGAATGTATTTTATGAGTTTTGTTTTAATATGTATGAAATAAATCAAAACCATTCCTTTTAAATTGATCTATGTCACACCCCGATTTCCACGTGTCTCACCGGTGGGCCCGGTGGGGGATTACTGTGACGATGTTGGCAACAATATAGTCAAACCACACAATTATATAATGCACAGCGGAAGCATAAGATAAATATATAAATTTCAACCCTCTGATTGTAATATCAAAATGTATTACAGAAGTTGAATATCCACAGTGGATCGTAAATACAGATAAAGTATTGTTCCATCAGATACTGCAATCAAGCTTGCGAGGCTTATCCCGACGCTAGGGAGCTAATACCAGCCAATTACGTTTAGGTACCTGCACTTAATCTTTTTGGGGAAAATACGTCAGTTTACACTGGTAAATACATTCAACTGACACATTTGAAAATGTTTATTAAAATTGATTTGAATGCACAAGGCACAAACTCTTTTTAACTTGGGAAAATTCATAATGATCTTGTGAACGTTTTACATGTTCTTTTATGCGTTCAGTAGCCCGGGTCGTGCCGGGTTAAAGATTTATAGACACACCACGTTTGCGTAAAACCGTAGTACAGAAACCAACGGCTACGTCTTTTAGTTTTAATGTCGACACTTTATACCGGGTGTACGCCTACACCGGGATGTCGATGGTCGTGGCCATTTCGTAAAATGATGCCGAGGATATCCGGGACAACGGTCATTAAACCCCCCAAAGGCTTATAAGCAACAAAACTGTTTAAATGAGCCAATCATATTTAATCAATTAACCACCTAAGCGATGGAAGTATATAATGCTCAATCAAGCGGTATTAGTATACCGTAACCCAAGCCCATATAGGGGAAATAAGTCAAAAGTATTTACCTTTGCAAGTATAATTCCTTAATTTAGATCAAGTCACCGATAGCTTTTACTGGGGCTCCTAATCTGGAACGAAGGTTTTAATTAACCTCTTAGAATCCTAACGGTCCTTATATTAGCCGTAGCTTAAACCGGTTGATTCCGATACATAGATATGGTTAATTCGCACGAAAAGGCGAAAACCGAGAATGGAGTATGATTTGGACCCAACAAGTTCAGAGACTTGTTTTATATGGGTTTATAGTTCATACTCTGGATTTTGGGGTTCAAATAGTATACTTTGACCCATATCGGCTATTGCACGAAAACTAGTTCCGTGGGCCGTACCGTGTGCGCAAATAGGCGAAACGGTTAACCATAAGAGTCCTACGCTTATTTCCTAAGTCAATATGCCTTAAAAGTATTTTGGTATCAGTAGGATACCTTCCGTAATGCCCGTAACGAGTTTGAGTCAATATTATGCCCCGTAGAGGCTTTTCGGTCATTTTAAAGACTTTAAAAGGGATTTTCGAGTTCTACAGGAAATCTGAGTTTCCCGAACAGCTTAAAAAGCTTAAAATACTTTATTTATTATTTAAAACCAGTGGCAACTGGAATCGGGTCAAAAGACCTTGTAGAACTCTCGTTTTGGCCAAAAAGGGCATATTCGGTATTTACCGAACCGTAGCCATAACCGCAGGTTATGAGCAAGGTAAAAATTATTAAAAATCTTTAAAATTCCCAAAATATTATTTTACCACAGTGGGTAAAAGTTTTGGTGACGAAAACTTGGGTTAGATGGGCGTTACGCTAATTGCGCCGTTAATTACAAAACTTTCTTAAAAGTGCGCCTTTTAGCATAACTCTCATTCTAGACCTCGGATTGACGTGAAACTTTAGGGACATGCTTATAATTTAACAAGCAAGGTTTTGGTCCGTTCACGTGTCCGAAATACTTGTTTTAATTTTAAAAGGCCGTTACGGTCAACTTTTAGGCGAATGACGGTAATGCGCTAAAGACTCGGATAACTCATGAACCGACCACAGAGGCGTATACCAACATGTGACCTGGTCCTAAGAGAGTCCTAAGGTATATTTATACCTCACTAAAACGGGTCAGAACTGAAGTCAAAACAAAAGTCAAACTTTTGCGACTTTCGGCTCCGAACCGGTTCAATATAGCAAATGATCGATTCAAACGAGCGCAAACAAGTTTATATACTTATTATCATGTTTTATGATTATCAAAACAGGTTCCATAACATATATATTACAGATTATGCATAAATCGCCAAAATAGCTTTCTGTTGACTTTTTAATCGCGCGTTTGACTCGATATTTGACATAGTTAGAGTGGTGATCAGGGGGAACCATTTTAGAGGTTTATTACCCACATAAATACCAACTCATAACCATTTTTGATTCGTCATAAGACTGAACCATCACTGAGTTATTTTAAAGTCAAACCGTACTTACGACGGTTTGGTTTTTAGCTAAATACTAAGCATAAACTGAAGTATGAAAGATCAAGGCAACTTACAGAAGTTAGGACTTGAATATGGAGCAGGGAAGAACACTTGGGAGCACTTAGGATAATCAGATGGAAGTTGTTTGAGTTGTGTGAATGATATGAGCTTAAGGTGGCTATTTATAGCCAATGCCAAGTATCTTTGATCATTACAACTCTTACAATCAGACCAGAGGTGATGGTAGGTGTCCCCTAAGTGTTATGGGTCGAGCATAGGGTGCCCATGCCCCATAATTATGTGCATGATCGTTCACAAGCTCCAAAAGTCAAGAAACTACAAGGTTTCTGCATCTGGGCACTTTACGCGGCCCGCATGGGAGTTCCCATGCTTTTTAATGCGGGTCGCCTAAAGGTTAAGAAATCAGACGCGAAATAGAGGAGGCTCGCGGCCCGCCTCAACTTACCCTTAAACTTCACGCGGGTCGCCTAAGGTTAAGATTTCAGGATTTTTAAATCTTTTTGTAATTATTACAGAATCTGGCCATTAATAACGAAATCTTTCGTAATGATTCGCCTGACCTTTCGGTTTTGAAGGGGTAACTTTGCGGTTTGGCCCTCGGTTATTTACCGATAGGGGCCTCGTGTTAATTACCCGCATTATTAAGTCCCCGGTTTATTTATTAATTATATTGGAAAGCCTTAACTTTCACTGTTGACGCTTTTAACCCTTCTTCTACGAATTCGATCGTAACTTTCTCGTTTCATATCGAAACTTCGCGAAATTCATATATATTATTTTAGTGAGGGTATAATACCGTTACAAAGTCTTTGGGACGTTAAAGGGTCACTCAGAGGTATTATTAAACATGTTGACACAGTTAACCCCTGTAGTTTGTAATCTCTCACTTTCTTCCGCGTTTTGTTTTTGTACGATCTATAATTTATTCGTTTGAAGGTTTAAGCATTATTTAGGGATACTATACAGTATATTTACCCTTGTTGACATTTATAACCCTCGAATTTATATACTTTCAAGGTTTGTCAAAATTAGTCCTTTATTTATTATAGATGCCACGTGTAAACAAATGACACGTGTTAACACATCAATGGACACAAAATTTCGAGGTGTTACAATCTACCTAAATAAAGAATCTTAAAAGGTGAAACCTAGCCTGGTGTCTTTTAAGATCCGGTCAAGATGGTAAGACCTAATTAAAAGATTCAGATTCCCTGTTAACCTCTGTAAGCATGTTAACTCTCATGGCAGATGTGATTCGTTAAAATCACACACGTCATTCTTATACAATAATCCTTTTAAGGATTTCAAGACCCAACTGAATGATTTTTGTAAATCATGGGCTAGATCACAATAAAGGTGATCAAAATATTAAAAACATCCATTAGTGATGTAGTGCCTACGGGCCAACCATATTAAAACATCCATTAGTGATGTAGTGCCTACGGGCCAATCATATTAAAACATCCATTAGTGATGTAGTGCCTACGGGCCAATCATATTAAAACATCCATTAGTGGTGTAGTGCCTACGGGCCAAACATATTCAAAACATCCATTAGTGATGTAGTGCCTACGGGCCAACCTTATTAAAACATCCATTAGTGATGTAGTGCCTATGGGCCGTAATGATTGTCTTCGACTTCCCACGTATATTCAGGACCTCTACGAGCATCCCATTTGACTTTTACAATCGGTACGTGCTTTCTGCGAAGCTTCTTCACCTGTCGATCTTCAATCGACAAAGGTTTTTCTATGAACTTTAAGCTCTCATCTATATGCACATCTGTGTGTGGAATCACCAACGATTCGTCGGCGAAGCACTTTTTGAGATTGCAGATGTGGAACACATTGTGAATTCCACTGAGCTCTTCAGGCAAGTTCAGTTTATAGGCAACTGATCCGATTCGTTCAATGACCTCAAAAGGTCCTATGTATCTCGGACTCAGTTTGCCCTTCTTGCCGAAGCGCATCACCCCCTTCCAGGGTGATACCTTAAGTAATACCTTTTCACCCACTTCGAAGTGAAAATCCTTACGCTTTGGGTCAGCGTAGCTCTTTTGCCTATCGCGGGCAGCCTTGAGACGTTCCCGGATCTGGACAATCTTGTCCGTTGTCTGGAAAACAATCTCTGGTCCCGATAATTGGACCTCTCCTACTTCCGCCCAACAAACAGGCGATCTGCATTTCCTACCATATAATGCCTCAAAAGGCGCAGCCTTTATGCTGGTGTGGTAGCTATTATTGTAGGAGAATTCGATCAGGGGTAGGTTTTTATCCCAGTTACCACCTAAATCGATCGCACATGCACGAAGCATGTCTTCTAGCGTTTGGATAGTACGCTCACTTTGGCCGTCCGTCTGTGGATGGTAAGCCGTACTAAAGTTCAAACGCGTGCCCAAAGATTGCTGGAAACTCTTCCAGAAGTGTGATGTGTATCTAGTATCCCTGTCGGAGATAATAGACACAGGTATGCCGTGTAAGGCTACAATCTTATCAACATATAGTTGGGCTAACATATCGGAGCTATACGTCTCCTTGATGGGTAGAAAATGAGCTGATTTAGTCAGCCTATCAACTATGACCCATGTTGTATCGTTTCCTTTCCTGGTTTTGGGTAACTTGGTTATGAAGTCCATAGTTACGCATTCCCACTTCCACTCGGGAAGTTCAGGCTGTTGTAGCAAGCCAGACGGCTTTTGGTGCTCTGCTTTGACTTGAGCACAAGTCAAGCACTTTGCTACATGGGCGGCTACAGACTTTTTCAAGCCTATCCACCAATAATTTGCCTTTAAGTCTTGGTACATTTTATCAGCACCAGGATGGACCGAGTATTTGGAACTATGGGCTTCCTGGAGAACAACATCTCGTAGTCCTCCATATATTGGAACCCATATACGTCCGTTCAGTCTAAGAATTCCATCCTTGCTAAGAGTCAACTGCTCCTCAGTTACTCCTAGCTTTTCATTTGGATAATTAGCTTCCAACACAGCCTCACGCTGTGCAGCCAAAATCCTTTCAATCAAATTATTTTTAACTTCAATGCTCTTGGCATTGATTCGAATGGGTTTTACCCTTTCTTTCCTGCTCAATGCATCGGCGACTACATTCGCCTTGCCGGGATGGTACCTGATTTCACAGTCATAATCATTCAGGGTTTCCATCCAACGGCGTTGTCTCATGTTCAACTCCTTCTGGTTGAACAAGTGCTGAAGGCTTTTGTGATCTGAATAAATCACAAATTTAATACCATAAAGGTAGTGCCTCCACAACTTAAGTGCAAATACAACGGCACCCAACTCCAAATCATGGGTGGTGTAATTCTTTTCATGCACCTTTAATTGCCTTGAAGCATAGGCAATCACCTTGCCCTTCTGCATAAGCACACACCCCATGCCTGTATGTGATGCATCGCAGTAAACTACGAATTCATCTGTACCTTCCGGTAATGTCAACACAGGTGCGTTGCTTAGCTTCTGCTTCAGTATTTCAAAGGACTCTTGCTGCTTCGGGCCCCAAATGTACTTTTCTTTCTTCTTGGTCAAGGAAGTCAAAGGCGCAGCAATCCTTGAAAAATTTTCAATAAATCTTCGGTAGTATCCTGCTAAACCCAGGAAGCTACGGATTTCGGTAGGCGTCTTTGGCTCTTGCCAGTTCATGACTGCCTCTACCTTAGCGGGATCCACTTGGATACCACGCTCACTCACAACGTGACCTAAAAACTGGACCTCTCGTAGCCAGAATTCACATTTCGAGAATTTGGCGTAGAGTTTCTCACGCTGTAGTAATTCGAGAATGCAACGGAGATGCTTCTCGTGGTCAGCTTGATTCTTGGAATAGATAAGGATATCGTCGATGAAGACTATGACGAATTTATCCAAGTATGGCTTGCAAACGCGATTCATGAGATCCATGAACGCAGCCGGTGCATTTGTGAGCCCAAAAGGCATCACTAGGAACTCGTAATGACCATAGCGAGTCCTAAATGCAGTCTTGTGTACATCTTCATCTCTGACCCTTAGTTGATGATAACCCGACCTTAAGTCGATCTTGGAGAAGTAGCTTGCTCCTTGCAGCTGGTCGAACAGATCATCGATCCTTGGTAAAGGATATCTGTTCTTTATGGTAACTTTATTCAGCTCTCTATAGTCGATGCACAACCGCATCGATCCGTCCTTCTTCTTTACAAATAGGACAGGAGCTCCCCAGGGAGATGAACTAGGTCTGATAAAACCTTTCGCCAGCAGTTCATCCAACTGGGTCCTCAGTTCTTTCATTTCCGTTGGAGCTAATCTGTAAGGTGCTCTGGCTATCGGAGCTGCTCCAGGAATGATGTCAATTCTGAACTCCACTTGTCTATCCGGTGGCAAACCAGGTAGTTCTTCAGGAAAAACCTCGGGGTATTCAGAAATGACAGGAAGATTCTCGATCTTCGGCCTTGGTTCTTCAATTATTACCTGAGCCATGTAAATTACACAGCCTCTGTTCAAACACCTTGAAGCTTTCAGCATAGATACGTCTTCGGGCAATCCGTAATGCGTATCCCCTCGAATGGTAAGAGATTCACCACTCGGAGTCTTTAAAACTATTTGCCTTTTGCCGCAAATGATTTGGGCCTGGTTATGGGATAACCAGTCCATGCCTAGCACGATATCAAAACCCGCCAATTTGAAGGGAAGTAGAGATAAAGGAAAAGAATGGTTCCTAATGGATATTTCACATCCTTCTAGAATAGTAGAGACGGTTTCTATCGTGCCGTCTGCTAACTCTACTTCGTATTTCACGTCAAGGGTTTGGATTGGCATTTTTAGCAGTTGGCAAAATTTCTGGTCTACAAAGGACTTATCAGCGCCAGAATCGAACAGTACTCTTGCAAATATATTATTTACGAGAAAAGTACCTGTAAGCACATTGTCGTCCTTGACCGCTTCCTTTGCATCCAAGCGAAAAACTCTCGCATTTGTCTTCTTAGTCTCTTCTGCCTTCTTGGCATACTTCGGGCAATTACTCTTTATGTGCCCCTTTTCATTGCAATTAAAGCAGGTTGCATCCTTTATCTTTTTGCACTCCACTGTCTTATGATCCTTGGACTTGCATAGCCCACAGGGTGGAGTCCTTTGTTGCGACTGTGAACCAGACGCAAACCTACACTTCCCGGAGTGAGGTTTCTTGCAGACCTTGCAGTAAGGTCTTCCATCAGCTTGCCCCTCCTTCCTTGCCTCCGACCCTTTCTTGCCCTCACCGTTTCCACGGTGCTTTTTACCGGACTTTCGTGAGGTATCATCCTCACGCTTTCGCTTCTCAGCCTCCTTGCTCCTTTGTGCCCTCAGACGGACAGCATCAAGTGTAAGAGACAAGGAGAGGTCAGTAACCGACCTGAAGGTCGTCGGCCTAGAGGCCTTTACGCTGGCCTTGATTGCCGGCTCTAAGCCCCCAATGAATCGGGCAATTCTTCGTGGTTCTGGTGTCACAAGATATGGCACCAGGCGTGACATAGTGTTAAAACTTGTCAGATAAGCTTGACAATCCAGGTTTGTCATCACTAGTGAGACAAAATCTGCCTCAATCTTCTCAACCTCGTGCTGAGGGCAGTAGTTTTCTTTTATGAGGGTAATAAACTCCCCCCCATGACATTTTGTACAAGGCAGACTTACCTGAAGCCTGCACCAGAGCTCTCCACCATGCCAGGGCCTCGCCCTTAAATGACTGGGACACAAACTTAACCACGTCCCTCTCAGCGCACCCGCTGATGTCCACAATCGTGTCCATCTCGTCCAGCCAGGTTATACAGTCAACCGCACCTTTCTCCCCTGTAAATTCACGGGGCTTACATGATACAAAGTATTTGTAGGTGCAACCCTTAGCACTTGACGCATCAGTATATTCTCTCTCGCGATGAACGCTGTGCTCAGTAGACGAATGCTTGTCGTCATCTTTCTTGGGTTCAGAGGGTGGTTTGGAGTGTGTCTTTGGTTTAGAGGGTGGTTTTGACACAGATCTACCTTGAGACTCAGTATTTTGACGATCAATAGCTGCCTGGACAGCATTGTTGATCAGAGCCTTTAGCTGTGCGCCTGTCAAATGTACTGACGCATTGTCATAGTCATCTTCATTCGTGTGGCTGTTCTCTCTATTGGGATCCGCCATTGTAACTTGAATCTGTTACAGAAGATAACAAAATTTTAATTTAGGAGATTATTATATGATTGTCTTTTATGACAATTTGTCAACCATGGTACAGAGACCATATTTGGTTAACTTTTTATTTCATTAAATATTAGGATCTGAATATATCCTATTTTAACTATATAAATAGTATTGGCGGCATAAAGCCTAATTATGATGATGTCTTATAATATAGCCGAGATTTCAGAGAATCAAAGGCATAGAGAATTGAACCGCAGTTCTTTTATCTCTTTCTGACAGAGAGTCATAGACTACCACTGCCTCTTGTCTTTATAAGACAATTATTATGGCCCATAGGCACTACACCTCTAATGGATGTCTTAATATGGTCGGCCCGTAGGCACTACATCTCAAATGGATGTTTTTAATATGGTTGGCCCGTAGGCACTACATCTCTAATGGATGTTTTTAATAATATTGGCCCGTAGGCAACGCATCACTAATGGATGTCTTTAATAATTCTGGCCCGTAGGCACTGCATCACTAATGGATGTTTTAATATGTTGGCCCGTAGGCAATGCATCACTAATGGATGTCTTTATAATACTGGCCCGTAGGCACTACATCACTAATGGATGTTTTAATAGTTCTGGCCCGTAGGCACTGCATCACTAAATGGATGTCTTTATAGTACTGGCCCGTAGGCATTGCATCACTAAATGGATGTCTTTATAGTACTGGCCCGTAGGCATTGCACCACTAAATGGATGTCTTTATAGTACTGGCCCGTAGGCATTGCATCACTAAATGGATGTCTTTATAATATTGATCACCTTCATTGGTGATTTAACCCACGATCTATATATCATTTAGTTGGGTTTTGAAATCCTCAAAGGATTGTTGTATAAGAATGACGTGCGTGATTATAACGAATCACATCTGCCATGAATGTTAACATGAGTACAGAGGTTATCAGGGAATCAGAATCTTTTCAGCTAGGTCGTACCATCTTGACTGATCTTAAAAGACCCCAAGCTAGGTTTCACCCCCTTAAGATTCCTTATTAGGCAGATCAATATAAAAGGAATGGTTTTGATTTATTTTTTATATCTATTAAAACAAAACTCATAACATACATTCCAAAATCTCAAATACAATTACATATTGCCCTAAACGGGTCTTTCAAATAATACATACCTCCATAGAGGTTTTTTAAAATAAGTGACAAGTCCACGCAGGGACTAATATAAGATAGGTGTCCATGCAAGGACTAAAGATAAGTCCACGTAGGGACTGATATACGATAAGTTGTCCACGCAGGGACTTATTTTAAAGTAGAAATTACATTCATACTACTATTAAGGGCTAGTGGTCACGTTTCTTCTTCTTGCCCTTTAGTAGGTTCGCCAAGCCTTTGAGAAATCCTCGGTGGCTTTTCTTTTCTTCCTCGAACTCTCTCTCCACACGATCTAGTCGATGGAGTATTTCTTCCTGTTCAGGAGGAGAAAATCGTGGTTGTGGCGCTTGATGTGGAACTGGAGGTCTGGGAGGTATTGGATACCCATGAGCTGAGTAGTCCGGTGGTCCCATGTTTCCATGTGCTCCGTCAGGGTAGCGTGCATTATATCTTGCCGACACCACATAGGGGTCGCGCTCATAGCCGTAGTTGTATTGTGCTTGTGATGGTTCAAACGGGTTGTAAGCCGTTGGACCTGTGTAAGCTGGTATGGGTTGGTCATACCCAAATGGTGGCGAATTTCGTGCAGTAGGTGCGGAGTTCGCCTCCTGTATAGGACTTGAAGGTCCTTCTTCTTGTAGTGGCGGATAGTGGCTACTACTAGAATGTCGAGGAGTGCTGAAGTGGTTACCCCCTCCTCCTCGTGTAGACATACGAGCATTGGTCCTCCTACGCCTCGGCGGATCAGGTATTACTGGTTGTGCCGGTGGCGGAGGTGGTGGCGTAACTGCCTCAAAGCGTGAATCCTCAGAGGGATCCTGTGGATGTCTCGGTTGTTGTGTCTGATGAGATGGTGTGTTGTACCACTCATGTCGGTCAAACAAGGCCATAAAGCTATCTGGGCCTTGATACTGCGGACCATGATATGAAGATCCATCAGATACTTCTATCGGATGCGTGGGCGTACCACGAGCTGGTTCAGTTGGATCCTCATCTTCCTCCATGGGATCTTCAGAAAAATGGTCTTGTGGCCCTAGTGGAACAAAACCTGAAGGTTCCTGTATGTAGTCAGCCGGATTAAACTGAGCTACGTAGTATGGACTAGGGTCGTCGTAGTTCCGGTGCGAAACCGAACGTTGCAGAGGTATGAAGGAAGGTTGTGGGTTGTTGGGATTATTTTCTGAATCTGGCCCAAAGGAGTGCCGGTAGGATGGCGTCGAGCTGTGCGAAGTGGAATGCCTCGCTGGTTCGTAAAGATCTCTTCGTCTCTGTGGCTCTTCGCTTCTTGTCATCGAAGGATGTCTTGTACCAGATGGTCCAGCTTCTTGGTCGTGATGTGTCACGATTTCTCCTCGGCCTCTACGTCCCCTTCCTCTTCCTCGGAATATAACGGGTGGCATTTTCCTGCTCCAAAACTTATTAAAAATCAATCGAAAAATAAAGACAAAAAGGAGTATTAATCCGAATTTGTCCTAAGTTCTTGTCTAGACTCAAGTATGTGCAATTGTGTCATTGAGATTAAACACAATAGGATAGTGTTTAATTCACTCAATGTTGGCTCTGATACCAACCTGTCACACCCCGATTTCCACGTGTCTCACCGGTGGGCCCGGTGGGGGATTACTGTGACGATGTTGGCAACAATATAGTCAAACCACACAATTATATAATGCACAGCGGAAGCATAAGATAAATATATAAATTTCAACCTCTGATTGTAATATCAAAATGTATTACAGAAGTTGAATATCCACAGTGGATCGTAAATACAGATAAAGTATTGTTCCATCAGATACTGCAATCAAGCTTGCGAGGCTTATCCCGACGCTAGGGAGCTAATACCAGCCAATTACGTTTAGGTACCTGCACTTAATCTTTTTGGGGAAAATACGTCAGTTTACACTGGTAAATACATTCAACTGACACATTTGAAAATGTTTATTAAAATTGATTTGAATGCACAAGGCACAAACTCTTTTTAACTTGGGAAAATTCATAATGATCTTGTGAACGTTTTACATGTTCTTTTATGCGTTCAGTAGCCCGGGTCGTGCCGGGTTAAAGATTTATAGACACACCACGTTTGCGTAAAACCGTAGTACAGAAACCAACGGCTACGTCTTTTAGTTTTAATGTCGACACTTTATACCGGGTGTACGCCTACACCGGGATGTCGATGGTCGTGGCCATTTCGTAAAATGATGCCGAGGATATCCGGGACAACGGTCATTAAACCCCCCAAAGGCTTATAAGCAACAAAACTGTTTAAATGAGCCAATCATATTTAATCAATTAACCACCTAAGCGATGGAAGTATATAATGCTCAATCAAGCGGTATTAGTATACCGTAACCCAAGCCCATATAGGGGAAATAAGTCAAAAGTATTTACCTTTGCAAGTATAATTCCTTAATTTAGATCAAGTCACCGATAGCTTTTACTGGGGCTCCTAATCTGGAACGAAGGTTTTAATTAACCTCTTAGAATCCTAACGGTCCTTATATTAGCCGTAGCTTAAACCGGTTGATTCCGATACATAGATATGGTTAATTCGCACGAAAAGGCGAAAACCGAGAATGGAGTATGATTTGGACCCAACAAGTTCAGAGACTTGTTTTATATGGGTTTATAGTTCATACTCTGGATTTTGGGGTTCAAATAGTATACTTTGACCCATATCGGCTATTGCACGAAAACTAGTTCCGTGGGCCGTACCGTGTGCGCAAATAGGCGAAACGGTTAACCATAAGAGTCCTACGCTTATTTCCTAAGTCAATATGCCTTAAAAGTATTTTGGTATCAGTAGGATACCTTCCGTAATGCCCGTAACGAGTTTGAGTCAATATTATGCCCCGTAGAGGCTTTTCGGTCATTTTAAAGACTTTAAAAGGGATTTTCGAGTTCTACAGGAAATCTGAGTTTCCCGAACAGCTTAAAAAGCTTAAAATACTTTATTTATTATTTAAAACCAGTGGCAACTGGAATCGGGTCAAAAGACCTTGTAGAACTCTCGTTTTGGCCAAAAAGGGCATATTCGGTATTTACCGAACCGTAGCCATAACCGCAGGTTATGAGCAAGGTAAAAATTATTAAAAATCTTTAAAATTCCCAAAATATTATTTTACCACAGTGGGTAAAAGTTTTGGTGACGAAAACTTGGGTTAGATGGGCGTTACGCTAATTGCGCCGTTAATTACAAAACTTTCTTAAAAGTGCGCCTTTTAGCATAACTCTCATTCTAGACCTCGGATTGACGTGAAACTTTAGGGACATGCTTATAATTTAACAAGCAAGGTTTTGGTCCGTTCACGTGTCCGAAATACTTGTTTTAATTTTAAAAGGCCGTTACGGTCAACTTTTAGGCGAATGACGGTAATGCGCTAAAGACTCGGATAACTCATGAACCGACCACAGAGGCGTATACCAACATGTTACCTGGTCCTAAGAGAGTCCTAAGGTATATTTATACCTCACTAAAACGGGTCAGAACTGAAGTCAAAACAAAAGTCAAACTTTTGCGACTTTCGGCTCCGAACCGGTTCAATATAGCAAATGATCGATTCAAACGAGCGCAAACAAGTTTATATACTTATTATCATGTTTTATGATTATCAAAACAGGTTCCATAACGTATATATTACAGATTATGCATAAATCGCCAAAATAGCTTTCTGTTGACTTTTTAATCGCGCGTTTGACTCGATATTTGACATAGTTAGAGTGGTGATCAGGGGGAACCATTTTAGAGGTTTATTACCCACATAAATACCAACTCATAACCATTTTTGATTCGTCATAAGACTGAACCATCACTGAGTTATTTTAAAGTCAAACCGTACTTACGACGGTTTGGTTTTTAGCTAAATACTAAGCATAAACTGAAGTATGAATGATCAAGGCAACTTACAGAAGTTAGGACTTGAATATGGAGCAGGGAAGAACACTTGGGAGCACTTAGGATAATCAGATGGAAGTTGTTTGAGTTGTGTGAATGATATGAGCTTAAGGTGGCTATTTATAGCCAATGCCAAGTATCTTTGATCATTACAACTCTTACAATCAGACCAGAGGTGATGGTAGGTGTCCCCTAAGTGTTATGGGTCGAGCATAGGGTGCCCATGCCCCATAATTATGTGCATGA
Organism: Helianthus annuus; assembly: GCF_002127325.2. Classification (NCBI taxonomy): domain Eukaryota; kingdom Viridiplantae; phylum Streptophyta; class Magnoliopsida; order Asterales; family Asteraceae; genus Helianthus; species Helianthus annuus. Next base: position 3,312,128 of record NC_035444.2, read on the forward strand.
TCGTTCACAAGCTCCAAAAGTCAAGAAACTACAAGGTTTCTGCATCTGGGCACTTTACGCGGCCCGCATGGGAGTTCCCATGCTTTTTAATGCGGGTCGCCTAAAGGTTAAGAAATCAGACGCGAAATAGAGGAGGCTCGCGGCCCGCCTCAACTTACCCTTAAACTTCACGCGGGTCGCCTAAGGTTAAGATTTCAGGATTTTTAAATCTTTTTGTAATTATTACAGAATCTGGCCATTAATAACGAAATCTTTCGTAATGATTCGCCTGACCTTTCGGTTTTGAAGGGGTAACTTTGCGGTTTGGCCCTCGGTTATTTACCGATAGGGGCCTCGTGTTAATTACCCGCATTATTAAGTCCCCGGTTTATTTATTAATTATATTGGAAAGCCTTAACTTTCACTGTTGACGCTTTTAACCCTTCTTCTACGAATTCGATCGTAACTTTCTCGTTTCATATCGAAACTTCGCGAAATTCATATATATTATTTTAGTGAGGGTATAATACCGTTACAAAGTCTTTGGGACGTTAAAGGGTCACTCAGAGGTATTATTAAACATGTTGACACAGTTAACCCCTGTAGTTTGTAATCTCTCACTTTCTTCCGCGTTTTGTTTTTGTACGATCTATAATTTATTCGTTTGAAGGTTTAAGCATTATTTAGGGATACTATACAGTATATTTACCCTTGTTGACATTTATAACCCTCGAATTTATATACTTTCAAGGTTTGTCAAAATTAGTCCTTTATTTATTATAGATGCCACGTGTAAACAAATGACACGTGTTAACACATCAATGGACACAAAATTTCGAGGTGTTACAATCTACCTAAATAAAGAATCTTAAAAGGTGAAACCTAGCCTGGTGTCTTTTAAGATCCGGTCAAGATGGTAAGACCTAATTAAAAGATTCAGATTCCCTGTTAACCTCTGTAAGCATGTTAACTCTCATGGCAGATGTGATTCGTTAAAATCACACACGTCATTCTTATACAATAATCCTTTTAAGGATTTCAAGACCCAACTGAATGATTTTTGTAAATCATGGGCTAGATCACAATAAAGGTGATCAAAATATTAAAAACATCCATTAGTGATGTAGTGCCTACGGGCCAACCATATTAAAACATCCATTAGTGGTGTAGTGCCTACGGGCCAATCATATTAAAACATCCATTAGTGATGTAGTGCCTACGGGCCAATCATATTAAAACATCCATTAGTGGTGTAGTGCCTACGGGCCAAACATATTCAAAACATCCATTAGTGATGTAGTGCCTACGGGCCAACCTTATTAAAACATCCATTAGTGATGTAGTGCCTATGGGCCGTAATGATTGTCTTATACAGGCAAAAGACAGTGGTGGTCTATGACTCCCTGCCAGAAAAAGGGGTAATAGAACTACGGTTCAAATCTCTATGCCTTTGATTCTCTGAAATCTCGGCTAATATTATAAAACATCCTCATGATTAGGCTTTATGCCGCCAATATTATTGTTATAGCTACAATAGGATATATTCAAATCCTAACATTAAATGTGTAATAAGTTAACCAGATATGGTCTCTGTTACCATGGTTAACGAATTGTCATAAAAGACAATTCCATAATAATCTCTAAATAAATTTTTGTTATCTTCTGTAACAGATTCCAGTCACAATGGCGGATCCTAACGGAGTAAACAGCCACACAAACGAAGACGATTACGATAATGCGCAGGTGCATCTGACCGGCGCACAATTAAAGGCTCTAATTGACGAAGCTGTTCAGGCAGCTCTGGATCGTCAATACACTGAGTCCCACAACAGGTCTGTAACAAAACCACTCTCCAAACCAAAGTCACAACCCAAACCACCTTCTCAACCCAAGAAAGATGACGACAAGCACTCGTCAGCTGAGAACAGTGTTCATCGCGATCGCGAGTACACTGATGCGTCTGGTGCCAAGGGTTGCACCTACAAATACTTTGTATCTTGTAAGCCCCGGGAATTTACAGGGGAGAAGGGTGCTGTTGACTGTATCACCTGGCTAGATGAGATGGACACTATCGTGGACATCAGCGGGTGCGCAAAGAAGGACGTGGTGAAGTTTGTGTCCCAGTCATTTAAGGGCGAGGCCCTGGCGTGGTGGAGAGCTTTGGTGCAGGCTTCAGGTAAGTCTGCTTTGTACAAAATGACATGGGGGGAGTTTATTGCCCTCATAAAGGAAAACTACCGCCCTCAACATGAGGTTGAGAAGATAGAGGCTGATTTTGTCTCACTGGTGATGACGAACCTGGATTGCCAGGCATATCTGACGAGCTTCAACACAATGTCACGCCTGGTACCATATCTTGTGACACCGGAGCCTCGAAGGATTGCCCGTTTCATTGGGGGCTTGGAGCCTGCGATAAAGACCAGTGTGAAGGCCTCTAGACCGACGACCTTCAGGTCAGTTACTGACCTCTCCTTGTCTCTTACATTAGATGCTGTCCGTCTGAGGGCACAAAGGAGCAAGGAGGCTGAGAAGCGGAAACGTGAGGATGATACCTCACGAAGATCTGGGAAGAAGCACCGTGGAAACGGTGAAGGCAAAAGAGGGTCGGAGGCGAAGAAGGAGGGGCAAGCTGGGGAGAGACCCCACTGCAAGGTCTGCAAGAAACCCCACTCTGGGAAGTGCAGGTTTGCATCAAACTCACAGTCACAATCAAAGACTCCTTCCTGTGGACTATGCAAGTCCAAGGATCATAAGACTGTGGAGTGCAAAAAGATCAAGGATGCAACCTGCGATGGTTGTAATGAAAAGGGGCACATCAAGAGTAACTGCCCTAAGTATGCCAAGAAGGCGGAAGAGACAAAGAAGTCAAATGCGAGAGTTTTTCGCATGGTTGCAAAGGAAGCGGTCCAGAACGACAACGTGCTTACAGGTACTTTTCTCGTAAATAATATATTTGCAAGAGTACTATTCGATTCTGGCGCCGATAAATCCTTTGTAGACCAAAAATTTTGCCAACTGTTAAAAATGCCGATCAAAACCTTAGATATAAAATACGAAGTAGAACTGGCAGACGGCACGATAGAAGCCGTCTCCACTATTTTAGAGGGATGCGAGATGTCCATTAGGAACCACTCTTTTCCTCTATCTCTACTTCCCTTCAAGCTAGCAGGTTTTGACATTGTGCTAGGCATGGACTGGTTATCCCATAATCAGGCCCAAATCATTTGCGGCAAGAGGCAGATAGTTTTAAAGACTCCGAGTGGTGAATCTCTTACCATTCGAGGAGATACGCAGTACGGGTTACCCGAGGACGTATCTATGCTCAAAGCTTCAAGGTGTTTGAACAGAGGCTGTGTAATTTACATGGCTCAAGTGATAATTGAAGAACCTAAGCCGAAGATCGAGGATCTTCCAGTCATTTCTGAATATCCCGAAGTTTTTCCCGAAGAACTACTTGGCTTGCCACCAGATAGACAAGTGGATTTCAGAATAGACATTATTCCTGGAGCAGCTCCTATAGCAAGAGCACCTTACAGACTAGCTCCGACGGAAATGAAAGAACTGAGGACCCAGTTGGATGAACTGCTGGCGAAGGGTTTTATCCGACCTAGTTCGTCTCCCTGGGGAGCACCGGTCCTATTTGTAAAGAAGAAGGACGGGTCGATGCGGTTGTGCATCGATTATCGAGAGCTAAACAAAGTTACTATAAAGAATAGATATCCTTTACCAAGGATAGATGATCTATTTGACCAGCTGCAAGGAGCAAGCTATTTCTCGAAGATCGACTTGAGGTCGGGCTATCATCAGCTAAGGGTCAGAGATGAAGATGTACGTAAGACTGCATTTAGGACTCGCTATGGTCATTACGAGTTCCTAGTGATGCCTTTTGGGCTCACAAATGCACCGGCTGCGTTCATGGATCTCATGAATCGCGTTTGCAAGCCGTACTTGGACAAATTTGTCATCGTCTTCATCGACGATATCCTGATATATTCTAAAAGCCAAGATGACCACGAGAAGCACCTCCGTTTCATTTTTGAATTACTACAGCGTGAGAAACTCTACGCCAAATTCTCGAAATGTGAATTCTGGCTACGAGAGGTTCAGTTTTTGGGTCACGTTGTGAGTGAGCGTGGAATCCAGGTGGATCCCGCTAAGGTAGAGGCGGTCATGAACTGGCAAGAGCCAAAGACGCCTACCGAAATTCGTAGTTTCCTGGGATTGGCAGGATACTACAGGAGGTTTATAGAGAATTTTTCAAGGATTGCTGCGCCCTTGACTTCTTTGACCAAGAAGAAAGAAAAATTCATTTGGGGCCCAAAGCAGCAAAAGTCCTTCGAAATCCTGAAGCAGAAGCTAAGCAACGCTCCTGTGTTGACATTACCGGAAGGTACTGATGAGTTCGTGGTTTACTGCGACGCATCACACACAGGCATGGGGTGTGTGCATATGCAGAAGGGCAATGTAATTGCCTATGTTTCAAGGCAGTTAAAGGTGCACGAAAAGAATTACACCACCCATGACTTGGAGTTGGGTGCCGTTGTATTTGCACTAAAATTGTGGAGGCATTACCTTTATGGCATTAAATTTGTGATTTATTCTGATCACAAAAGCCTCCAGCACCTGTTCAACCAGAAAGAATTGAACATGAGGCAACGCCGTTGGATAGAGACCCTGAATGATTATGACTGTGAGATCAGGTACCATCCCGGCAAGGCGAATGTAGTCGCTGATGCCTTGAGCAGAAAGGAAAGGGTAAAACCCATTCGAATCAATGCCAAGAGCATTAAGGTCAAGAACAATCTAATTGAAAGGATATTAGCTGCGCAGCGAGAGGCTGTGTTGGAAGCTAATTATCCTAATGAAAAATTAGGAGTGACTGAGGAGCAGTTGACTCTCAGCAAGGATGGAATCTTGAGACTGAATGGACGGATATGGGTTCCGATTTATGGAGGACTGCGAGATGTTATCCTCCAGGAAGCCCATAGTTCCAAATACTCAGTCCATCCTGGTGCAGACAAAATGTACCAAGATTTAAAGGCAAATTATTGGTGGATAGGCTTGAAAAAGTCTGTAGCCGCCCACGTAGCAAAGTGCTTGACTTGTGCTCAAGTCAAAGCCGAGCACCAAAAGCCGTCTGGCTTGCTACAACAGCCTGAGCTTCCCGAGTGGAAGTGGGAATGTGTAACTATGGATTTTATTACCAAGTTACCAAAAACCAGGAAAGGGAACGATACGATATGGGTTATAGTCGATAGGCTGACTAAATCAACTCATTTCTTACCCATCAAGGAGACGTATAGCTCCGATATGTTAGCCCAACTGTATGTTGATAAGATTGTAGCCTTACACGGCATACCTGTGACTATTATCTCCGACCGAGATACCAGGTACACATCTCATTTCTGGAAGAGTTTTCAGCAATCTTTGGGCACGCGCTTAAACTTCAGTACGGCTTACCATCCACAGACGGACGGTCAAAGTGAGCGTACTATTCAAACGCTAGAAGACATGCTTCGTGCATGTGCGATCGATTTAGGTGGTAACTGGGATAAGAATCTACCCCTAATCGAATTCTCCTACAATAACAGCTACCATACCAGCATAAAGGCTGCGCCTTTCGAGGCATTATACGGTAGGAAATGCAGATCGCCTGTTTGTTGGGCGGAAGTGGGAGAGGTCCAATTATCGGGACCAGAGATAGTGTTCCAAACAACGGACAAGATTGTCCAGATACGGGAACGTCTCAAGGCTGCCCGTGACAGGCAGAAAAGCTACGCCGATCCAAAACGTAAGGATCTTCAATTTGAGGTAGGTGAAAAGGTGTTGCTTAAGGTATCACCCTGGAAGGGGGTGATGCGTTTCGGCAAGAAAGGTAAACTGAGTCCGAGGTACATAGGACCTTTTGAGGTCATTGAACGAGTCGGATCAGTCGCCTATAAATTGAACTTGCCAGAAGAGCTCAATGGAATTCATAACGTGTTCCACATCTGCAATCTCAAAAAGTGTTTCGCCGATGAATCATTGGTGATCCCGCATACAGATGTGCATATAGATGAGAGCTTAAAGTTCATAGAAAAACCTTTGTCGATTGAAGATCGACAGGTGAAGAAGCTTCGCAGAAAGCACGTACCGATTGTGAAAGTCAAATGGGATGCTCGTAGAGGTCCTGAATATACGTGGGAAGTCGAAGCTACAATGAAAGAAAAGTACCCCTATTTATTTGAGTAAATCTTGGGTCGTGATTTATTTTAAGGGGGTGAGGATGTAACACCTCGAATTTTTGTGTCCAATGATGTGTTAACACGTGTCATTTGATTACACGTGGCATCTATAATAAATAAAGGACTACTTTTGACAAACCTAGAAAGTATGCAAATTCGAGGGTTATAAATGTCAAACAAGGGTAAATATACTGAATAGTAACCCTAAATAAATGCTTGAACCTTCAAACGAATGAATCATAGATCGTACAGAAGCGAAACACGAAAGAAAGTGAGAGATTACAAGCTACAGGGGTTAACTGTGTCAACATGTTTAATTATACCTCTGAGTGGCCCTTTAACGTTCCCAAAGCTTTGTAACAGTATTATACACTCACAAAAATATAATATACAAATTTCGCGAAGTTTCGTTATGAAACGAGAAATTTACGATCGAATTCGTAGGAGAAGGGTTAAAAGCGTCAATAATGAAAGTTAAGGCTTTCTGAATAATTAATAAACTAACCGGGGACTTAATAGCGCGGGTAAATAACACGAGGTCCTTAGTTGTAATTAACCGAGGGCCAAACCGCAAAGTTACCCCTTCAAACCCAAAAGGTCAGGTAAATCATTACGAAAGATTTCGTTATTAATTACCAAGATTTCGTAATCATGACAAAAGATTTAAAATTTCTGAAAATATAACCTCTCGCGGCCCGCGTGAGGTTTAGGCATAAGTTGAGGCGGGCCGCGAGCCGCCTCATTACTCGCCTGGTTTTTGAAACTCAGGCGGCCCGCGTAAAAATGCATGGGAACTCCCATGCGGGCCGCGTGGGACGCCCAGATGCAGAAAACTTGTAACTACTTGCCTTTTGGAGCCTTTGAACGACCAACAACCAATTAATGAGGCATGGGCACCCTTTGCTCGACCCATATCACTTAGGGGCACCTGCCCATCATCCATGATCAAAAGTAGACTGAGTTGTAATGATCTCATGGCCATTTGAACACTATAAATAAGCACATTTGGTTCATAACAATCACACAACTCAAAACACATTCATCTGATCATTCCAAGAGCTCTCTAGCATTCCTCTGTGTTCTTAAGTCTTCTCTCAAGCTTCTGTAAGTGATCTAACCCTTTGTGGTTTCACATTTCCTTAGTAAATAGCTAAAAACCAAACCGTCGTAAATACGGTTTGACTATAAAATAAATCAGTGATGGTTCAGTCTTATGACGAATCAAAAGTAGTTTTGAGTTGGTATTTATGTGGGTAATAAACCCCTAAAAGGGTTCCCCCTGATCACCGCTCTAACTATGTCAAATATCGAGTCAAACGCGCACTTAAAAAGTCAACAGAAAGTCGTTTTGCCATTTTGCACATAATCTGTAATGTACATGTTATGGAACCTGTTTTGATAATCATAAAACATGATAATAGGTATATAAACTTGTTTGTGCTCGTTTGAATCGACCATTTGCTATATTGAACCGGTTCGGAGCCGAATGTCGCAAAAGTTTGACTTTTGCTTTGACTTCAGTTCTGACCCGTTTTAGTGAGGTATAGATATGCCTTAGGACTCTCTTAGGACCAGGTCACATGTTGGTATAAACCTCTGTGATCGGTTCATGAGTTATCCGAGTCTTTTGAAAATAAAACGAGTATTTCGGACACGTGAACGGACCAGAACCTTGCTTATTAAATTATAAGCATGTCCTTAAAGTTTCACGTCAATCCGAGGTGTGGAATGAGAGTTATGCTAATTAGCGCAATTAAAATAAACTTTTGTAATAAACGGCGCAATTAGCCTAACACCCATCTAAACCAAGATTTCGTCACCAAAACTTTTACCCACTGTGGTAAAATAATATTTTGAGAATTTTAAAGATTTTTAATAATTTTTACCTTGCTCATAACCTGCGGTTATGGCTACGGTTCGGTAAATACCGAATATGCCCTTTTCGGCCAAAACATGAGTTCTACAAGGTCTTTCGACCCGATTCCAGTTGCTACGTATTTTAAATAATAAATAAAGTATTTTAGCCTTTATAAACTATTCGGGAAACTCAGATTTCCTGTAGAACTCGAAAAGCTCTTTAAAAGTCTTTAAAATGACCGATAAACCCCTACGGGGCGATATTTTAACTAAAACTCGTTACGGACACTACGGAAGGTATCCTACTGATACCACAACTTCTTTAAGGCATATTGACTTATGAAATAAGCGTAAGACTCTCATGGTTAACCGTTTCGCCTATTGCGCGCACAGTTCGGCTTATGAAACTACTTTTCATAAAATAGCCGATACAGGTCAAAATATATTATTTGGACCCCAAAATCCAGAGTGTGAACATTGAACCCATATAAAACAAGTCTATGAACTTGTTTGGGCAGAATCACATTCCATTCTCGGTTTTCGCCTTTTCGCGCGATTAAACCATATCTATATATATCGGAACCAACCGGTCTAGGCTACGACTAATATAAAGACCCGTTAGGATTCTAAGAGGTTAATTAAAACCTTCGTTCCAGATTAGGAGCCCCGGTAAAAGCTATCGGCAATTTAATCGAATTAAGGATATATACTTGCAAAGGTAAATACTTTTGACTTATTTCCCCTATATGGGCTTGGGTTACGGTATATTAATACCGCTTGATTGAGCATTATATAATTCCATCGCTTAGGTGGTTAATTGATTAAATATGATCGGCTCATTTAAACAGTTTTGTTTCTTAAAAGCCTTTGGGGGGTTATTGACCGTTGTCCCGTATATCCTTGGCATCATTTCACGAAATGACCACGACCATCGACATCCCGGTGTAGGCGTACACCCGGTATATATTGTCGATATATAAATTTAAAAGACGTAGCCGTTGGTTTTTATACTACGGTTTTACGCAATGTGGTGTGTCAATTAATCTTTAACCCGACACGACCTGGGCTACTAAACGCATAAAAGAACATGTAAAACGTTCACAAGATTATTATGATTTTCCCAAGTTATAAAAGAATTTGTGCCTTGTGCATTCAAATCAATTTTAAATAAACATTTTCAAATGTGTCAGTTGAACGTATTTACCAGCGTAAACTGACGTATTTTCCCCAAAAAGATTAAATGCAGGTACTATACGAAATGGGCTGGTATTGGCTTCCTAAGCATCGTAAATAGTCTCGCAAACTCGATGCAGTGTCTGAATGAACAATATTTTAATATTTGATCCGCTGTGGATATTCGACTTCTGTAATACAATTGATATTACAACCAGAGGTTGAAATATATATTTATCTTTAAAGCTTCCGCTGTGCATTTATATAATTGTGTGGTTTGACTATATTGTTGCCAACATCGTCACGGTAATCCCCCACCGGGCCCACCGGTGAAACACGTGGAAATCGGGGTGTGACACTCATGCTGGAAACCTTGTACTGATGTCGTCAGTTCTGCCCCCTGATTTGTCGCAGGCCTACATGGCGCCCTGCTAGTGGTGACACGTGTTGTCCTTTATGTTTGGTAGAGCATCTTTGGTGCCACCTGCGGATCTTCCAGAAGTTTCTAGAAGCTTCTGGATTGTTTTGCTGGTGTGGTCGCCAAGTATGCTCAAAAAGTGGTGTGGTCCCTGCCATGTAGGCAGGGAATTGGGACCATACCTCTTCAAGTCCCCCCAGTCCAGTGTGCATTCTAGTTGAGTTGATCGTCTAGGGGGAATTCTGGACTTATGAGAATAGTGGTTTTTGCGGTGCGTGGATTTTGGTGATATGAAAGAAAGAGTTGAACCAAATGACGCGCCACGCGCGGGTCTTGGTACTTTATAAAAAATGAGCCAAATGGACGCATGGCGCATGGGTTTTGGCCCTTTGTAAAAAGTGAGCCAAACGGACACATGGCGCATGAGTTTTGGCCCTTTATAAAAAATGAGCCAAATGGACGCATGGCGCATGGGTTTTGGTCCTTTTATAATAAAATGAGCCAAATGGACGTATGGCGCATGGGTTTTGGCCCTTTATAAAAAATGAGCCAAATGGACGCATGGCGCATGGGTTTTGGCCCTTTATTAAAGTGAGCTAAATGGACGCATGGCGCGTGGGTTTTGGCCCTTTGTAAAAAGTGAGCCAAATGGACGCATGGCGCGTGGGTTTTGGCCCTTTGTAAAAAGTGAGCCAAATGGACGCACGACGCATGGGTTTTGGCTCCTTTGTTGTTTCCTTCTGATGGAAGCTTGGTGGGCATGGGGAAGTGTTTGGTGTGACTATCTGACATCCTTGTCTTATCGGAGGTGAAAAGTTGCTTTTGCAGTTACTTTCTGTCACGTCAGCCGGTTCTCTTGCCCATGTTTCCCGAAAAAAGAGCCGACGTCTTCTCTCTCTTCTGACGTGTTACTCCTTTATTGGTTCCTTTTTCTGTACTCTGACGGTCCACTACCCATCGCATTAAATGCGATGGGTATAAATAGGAGGCGGTTCCTCATTCCTCTTCACTTTATCAAATTTCAAGTGTGTTTTCCTTTTATCTTCTCTCTTTGTTCTCCGTTGTTTCACTAGTTTTCTTGAATTCTTTTTTCTTACGTCTTCGTATTTACACCATGTCTGGTACGAATCCTTCTCAGCGGAAGAGAAAATATAAGGGGAGGGCTCCTCCTGGTCCTGACCAGGCAGTCATTGGGTGGAAGGAGGAGGAGTTCACTAATCTGGTTAGGGGTATGGGTTTCCGTCCTGAGTGGGGAGCCCAGTATCCCCCTGTTGGTTCTACTGCCTTGGACGCCCCTCCGGGCCATATCATTTTGTATGCTGCGTTTTTTCAGGAAGGTAGTTTCAGATTACCTATTACAAAGTTTACTGCTGCCGTGTTGAGGGGTTATGGGCTTCATATCTCACAAATTAATGCTATTGGGCTTCCACGCATTACTCATTTTGAGTATGTCTGTAGGGCTTACCGTGTGGAGCCTACGTTTGAGATGTTTAATGTTTTTTATAGTGTTACGTATGCTAGCGGTTTCTATTCGTTTCAAGCACGAACGGGTGTTGCTCCGGTGTGCTCTGTGCCTTTGAAGAGCCTTCATGACCGGAAACAGAAGTTCTTCTATATCCGTCGTGGTGTAATTCCGATAGATATGCCCTATCGACAGGTGAGCCAAGGAATTCCAAAGGTAGACGTTATGGAGGATTATGCTGCCCAGGACTGGTACAAGAAGATAACCCAAAAGGCGACTGCCATTTCTCAACTGGAGGAGATGGCTTTGGTTGGTGCTGGGATGAGTTTATTATGGATGCCCAAGAATCCATTGGGTCAACCTGTATATAGCTATCAGGGAAATGTATGTTTCTTTCGTAAGTTACCGCTGAGTTATTCTCCCTTATGTTTGTTAGGTTTTCTTATCTTCTTTCCTTTTTGCAGTTGGTTACAGCTTGTTAAATGTCTTGGACCCTAAGGCGGCGGGTGCCATGGTTGAAGCTATTCAAGCAGATGGGAACCCGACGTGGCTAGACCAAATCCGGGGTCGTTTTTTGCATCCAACTGATGAGAGTTTGAGTAGATATGCCAGCGAAGTTCTAGGTGAAGATGTTTGGAATGACCCTGTCGACCCGGGTCGAGAGGAAGTCATTGTCCTTTCAAGTGGAAGTTCTGACCAAAACCTTGAAGGGCTAACCTCTCGTTGCGCGCGTGCAGGTAGCGCGCAGGGTGATGCTGTCAAACCCGTGCATGAGGTTGCTGGCGATGATGATGATGATGCAGAAGTGCCTGTTGATCCTTCTTCCCATTTAGAGTCAAGGAAGAAAACAAGAACTAATAAGTCTGGGAGGAAAGAGGGGAAGGCTGAGGGTAAAGCTGCTGGTTCTTCTCGTAAGCAACCTTATACTCTTCCTTGTCTAGATTATGTGGTAGTTTCTGACACGTTGTCTGGCCTAGGGGTTGATGAGAGAAGTCGAGGGTCGGATCCTGATGATAGTGCTACCTTGACTGCACATGAGGAAGAAAGCCCTCGAGGATCACAAGCGCAAGCTTGATGAGCAATCTGCTGCTCTTCTTGCTGCTAAAAAAGCTAAGCTTCATAAGGAGGCCCCCCAGCGCCTTCTGAATCTGAGGTTGATCTTGGTGTTTTTAATGGAGGTCGTGGAAATCTTTTGGAGGAGATATTTGTTGCGTCTGCTCCTCCTGCTGGTAATTGGCCTTTCGTTGTATATTTCTTTCGTTTTCTTCGAGTTGTTTTTAATTCTTGTTTCATGACAGCGGTCAAGATTGGCAGGAAACCTCGTGTGGTGGATATTTCTCAGATCACGCCGCCCACTTCCCCACCATCGAGGACGGTTGGTCTGACCCCTCCTCGTGATGATGTTGAGGCGGACAAAAGGGGTGGAAAGGGGGCTACTGAAGATGTGGGTGAAGGTGGTGGTGATGCTGGAGTTGTTGGTGGTGATGGTGGAGCTGATAAAGGTAAGGGTGTGGAAATGGAGGTGGAATCTAGTGAAACTACTCCACACCAAACCATTTACATTAAGCGTCCTTCTGGTGGAGGTGGGGCTACTTCTGGTGTGGTGCGCAGCCCGCAATTTGAGCATAACCCTGCTGATTCTTGGGGTAATCCTGCTTGCGACGACTTACCACACGCCCCTCATTGGAACCTTACTCAGGGTTCCAGTATGGATGATGTGAACAACTGCCATGAATTTTTTGCTATGTCTCTTCCCCCTGCTGAGAGGATGTTCCAGAAAAACCGCAATCGATTTGCCTTGTTGGACGACCATGTTCGTGCCGGGGTTAATTTCTTTGCCACTTCTCAGAAAATTCTTCGTGAATGGCGATCGATGGGGGAGGAGACACTCGAGTTTGAGGAGTCTAAGAAGTTGGTTACTGAGGAGAGGGAGAGATTTAATGCGGAGAAGAAAGGTTTGCAGTGGAGGGTATCTGATGCTGAACAAATAAATTGAAAAATAAACACATTCCAAAAATGGTAAAATAATGCATCTCTTCTTATTCTAACTAGGTACACCTTCGCAACGCGACGGGGTAACATCTTTTGTTACAGTTCAGCTAGTTGTCTTTGAACAATTTTATAATTAACGTATGACTAGCTTCTTTGTTCAACTTATGTATTTTTGTATGGTTATCGCTTTTAAAATTAGTTATATTGAAACAACAAATCTAACACCTTTATTACTAAATATTGTAACAATTTTATAACTTTTTAGAAACACTAATGATTCTTATAATAAATTTTCACTTTTAGAGTGATCATGGCAAATGCATTAGGTTTTTAAAGCTTTCTTTGATTGAGTGAATTAAAGAGTAAGTGGTGGGTTAAATGGGAAGGATATACATTTTATCCATTAGATTGTACCCTATGCAAAAAAGTTTGTCTTAGGCGTCTTAATTTTTTGAAAAAAAAACAATGTTGCCATGTTCAAATTTTTTTATTTAATAGTATGAATATAGATATAGATGTATAAAAAACATGAACTACAACAAATACTGCTATTTTATAAATATAAATAAATAAATAAACTTTATTTAACCAATTTAGTGCCATGGACCATGGTTGAAAACCAACTTATATATATTACATTTTTATTGAGTATGGACAATTAGCCATCTGCAATCCACGCCCTTGCAGACAACGATGGCTGAGCCAGTTTAATATTGCGCACCATCACCACTCCTTACCACCGATTTTGCTTCATTTTGAATTTAAGGTAAGAAATCCGGATTTTAATTCGATTGTAAGAACCATTATTATTCAAAACCTCAAACTCAAGATTTGTTGACGAATATAAAACCAAATGTTAGCAAATTATGAAATGAAACTTCTAAAAAATTGATGAAACACCGATTAACACCAAGGTTAACCGACGGGGGTTATTTCTTCTGTGGGTTCAATCTCTTTTCCTACTCGCAACAATAGCTCGGATCCTGCAAAACAGTAACACCGTTAGTCTCGTTAAGAGGGGGAGATGGGGGTTTTCCCTCTTAACCAGGCTCCCGCGTGAGAATAAGTACTATTCTGAGAGAATAAAACAGTGTGTGTAGAGAGTGAGTGAAGAGAGTCAGATCTTTAACCTGAATGATGAAGGGTCCTATTTATAGCCGGAGGGTGAAGAAGGGAGGAGCAGCTGTGCCAGCTGTGGTTGCGCGCTAGCTGTCCGACCAAGGGGAATATCCTTTTGGTCTCCTCTGCCACAGCCGGTGTAGTGGTACACGTGGCGCGCTTACATTCGTCCATGCTGGAAACCTCGTACCTTTGTTGTTAGCTCTGCCCCCTGATTTATCGTAGGCCTATGTGGCACTCTGCGATTGGTGACACGTGTTGTCCTTCTTGTCAGATGGAGCATCTTTGTTGCCACCTTGTTATTTTCCAGAAGCTTTCTAGAAGCTTTTGGGTTATTTTGCTGATGTAGGCGTCATGTGTGATTGAAAAGGATGTGTGGTCCCTGCCATGTAGGCAGAGAATTGGGAACATACCTCTTCAAAAATCAAACCAATATAATTGTTATGTTTCCGTCGCATCCCGTGGACCTACCATTTTCTCGTTTTATGTTTTTTCCCAACTTTTAACCCTTATACTTTTTATCTCTTACAAATATGTTACAAAGCATTTTTCATTTTTTCCCTAACATTTTTCCACTTTAAACTTTGGTCCCTTTCATCTTTTACATATTTTTTCGTTTTACGTTTTAGACTAAATTTTACGAATTAACTGTCAAAACGATGGTATCAACTGTACAAACACCAAGATACCCAATCCAGAAATTTATAAAACCCTAGAAATTGAATATCTAGAAATACAATACAAAGATGAACTAAGAAACAAACTCTCAAACTCTTAGATGATCATCAACACGATGAGCAACACAAACGGACACAAAAATCAAAACGAACTGTGAATTGGAAAGATTCACAGTATGAAATCCTAGATCGTCCAAAAAGAGAGAACAAACGAGGGAGAAACAAATATCTCAGATAACTGTGAAATAACTGGACCATAACTTTATATACTAAACCCAGTTACTAGACCCACACCCAAATCAACCGGTTTGTTATAACTACTTATGGTTAGTTGTTATAACCAAGTAAGCCCATCCAGCCAGCCCAGCAACAAGCAAGCAGTCCACATCATCATCATCATCATCATCATCATCATCATCATCATCATCATCATCATCATCATCAGTAAATAACACCAATAGCAAAACAAGGTAGGGTCTGAGGAGGGTAAGATGTAGACAACCTTACCTCTACCCCGAAGGAATAGAGAGGCTGCTTCCAATGAGACCCCCGACTCGATAGTAGCTTTGCATCAAGCCTTGGACATAAGGCACATGACACTCAACAATCGGGACAAAGGCCAATTAACGCATGTACCCTTTTGTCTTTCGGCTATCAGCGCCACCACATGATGCATGATTAACCATCCCCGTCTTTTGACGTTATTTTCACGAAATTAGTAAAATAACGTTAAAATTAGTGTACTTTCACTTTTGCCCCCGAGCGTCCACACACACACACACACACACATATATATATATATATTATATGTGCATACCGCATGCGGAGCTACTTCCACATGCTCAGCATGATATAGCCAAATACATGTAAAACACAATAAAGCCAAATATAAGAAGATAGTGAAGTTGTAGAGATTAGTATATTCCATAGGGTGGCTGCAGTCAGTCAGTCAAGCGCAAATACGCAACGGTTACGGCACTGGAATCCAATCCAAACAAGAATCAGTCTCTCTCTCAGGGTTTCGTGTTCGTACAAATAATGATTCATATAACCAAATCAACGCTAACTCTTCCTTCACAAACCCTAGTCGTTCAACCATTATTCTCTCCTCAATTCATTCTTTCCGTTGCCGTAATTCGATCCATTAGATGACGCCAACTCTTCCAACAGTTGTCATTCCTTTTACGCACCTTCAAGTAAGTTTTATCCTTCAAAATCGAAGATCATTTTTGTTATTCCGTTGCAATGAATCCTGTTTTGTGTGTATATTATGTGATTGATTAGGATAAAGATGCTGATCTGTCCATGAAGATTGAAGAAGGATTAGGACCAGATGGATTGGGGATTTTATCAGTTTCTGGCGTATGAAACTTTACCTCTGCTTTTTTTTAATACAAAACATAATATGAAAACACTTTATGTTTTGATCTGAATATGCAAATTTAATAAAACTAGGTTTAAACAAGTTCGCCGCATTGCGGCGAATTTCTTTTGTTATTTAGTCTCTGTTTACATGTGTTTGAAATCACTACGAGTGTGTTGCGAACGGAACTGCCGACAAGAATAAAAAGAAAATGTAGAAAAAAACACTAAAAGATAACCGAAAGAAAATCAACCAAAAAAGTTGTATGGTAACGATGTTGTTCGTATGAAACCCGTGGTCAGAGATGAGCAAATTGTTCTGGGTACCGGTACCAAATTTGCCGAACCGAAAGATCTTAAGTACCAATTCGGTACCGACTTTTGGCATTCCTGGTACCGGTTCACTACCATTTTTTACCTTCATATACCGGTACCGTAACCGGTATTCTCGGTATCAGTACCGATTCTGTATCGGTTGGCACCGAGCTCATCCCTACCCCTGAAACAAAAAAAGAAAAAATTAAAAGTTGAAGAAAATCAACAAAAAAAGTTGTACGATACCGTTGTCCGTACGGTAACCGTGATTAGAGATGAGCAAATGGTACCGGGTAGCAACACTGAATTTCCCGAACCAAAAGATTTCCAATATCAATTGGGCACCGACTTTTGACGTTTTTTGTATTAGTGCCGGATTTTACCTTCATGTACTGATACCGAACAGAACCGTCCCGGTATTTTCGATACCAATACTGGTTCGATACCGGTTGACACCAAGCTTATCCCAACCCCTGATATGAAAAAAAAAGATTAAAGTTATAAAGTAAAGTAAATAACTATTATTATAAAACTAAAATAATAAAAATATTAAAAAACTATATATTATTATAATATTAAAATCACTATTCATTTCATTTCCTTTATTAATATATAGTAAAGTAATATATAGTAATATGAAGACTTGAACAATTAACACATGAAGTATTGAGTAGGGCTGTAGACGAACCGAACGAGGCCATGCTCGTGTTCGTTTGTTAAGGAAATGCAGATGTTCGTGAACTGTTCGCGAACACATGTCGGACAGAAGTTTATGTTCGTGTTCGTTTGTTAAGGAATTTTAGTTGTTCGCGAACAGTTCGTGAACACTAGTCACGAACTGACGAACACAATTGAACACTAACTTTAAATTAAAAAAAAACACAGTTAACCTTAAACATCTGACACAAGTAGTCGAATACAACCATTAAATGATAAATCAAGAATTTGAAACACAAGAATTCTACTACAAGCACCATATGACAAATCAAGTTTAGCTAATGATGAAACAATGGTTAACCGGCGGGGTTAACACACTGGTCTCGTCAAGAAGGGTTAATCCCTTCCTCTCGAGGATCGCTGGCTGGATCACCGGTGGTTGATCTCCTGCACAAGGAAACAAGCCGTGACTCGTAACAAGGAGGATGGGGTGGGACATGAGAACGGTAGAGTGATGCGACATAGCATCACATCTGGTGTATGAAAACGGAAGTATTCACAGCGATGCGGCCTCGCACCGCGTCCAGTAAACACTTTTATCAATACAAGAAAGCCTTACCTTAGGCATAGAAGAAGATGAACATAACAGTGCGGCTGGCACCGCACCATATGGGCATTTTCGTCACGACAAGGGATGCAGGCAAATAGTCTCCGCGGACGACGATGCGGCCAGCACCGCATCTCGCGTATTTCTTGATCACAAGTAGGAGACGCGGTAACCTTAGACGTTACCGCATGCAGCGATGCGGCTTGCACCGCATCCGCATCCTACGCACTCAACAAGTGGGACTGACACCACAGTGCAAGTGGCACCAATGGCAGTTACCTGTCAGAGCTACGTAAGCAATGGACTGACGTGGCGTAACCTCCACAACCGACAAGCCTGACACACCTGCAAAGGTGCAGCACGTCGTCAGTCCATCCATCATCCTCCTCCTTCACTCCTCGGCTATAAATACCAACCCCAAACCAGGTTTGAGGTATCTCTTCACAACTCTCTCACTACTACTACTATCTTACTTTGCTTCCCAAGCAAACCTACTGATTCTCACGCCGGAGAGTGGTAACAAGGAGCACCCCCCACCCCATCCTCCTTGTTACGAGTCACAGCTTGTTTCCTTGTGCAGGAGATCAACCACCGGTGATCCAGCCAGCGATCCTCGAGAGGAAGGGATTAACCCTTCTTGACGAGACCAGTGTGTTAACCCCGCCGGTTAACCATTGTTTCATCAGCTAACTTAAGACATAATTATCTTAAGTTACTTGGACATATCCCAAAAAATGTCTTTAGTGTCCAACTCCTTCATATATATGTAGATAAGGGTTTACATATTACTGTTTTTTAATATAATTATTAACTAATGTTTAGGGGGTAGTAAAACTTAGAGGGAAATTAAAATATCAAGAAAACACTAAAAACTTTTAACAATTTAACATAAACAAACGAATACGAATGAAGTAACGAACATATTATCGAAGGTTCACGGACACAGACTAACGAACGGAACCTTTGTTCGTGTTTGTTCATTTAGTTACTCGAATGGGATAACTTGTACGTGTTCGTTCATTAACTAAACGAACGAACATAAACGAACTTCCCGCTGAACGTTCGGTTCGTTTACAGCCCTAGTACGGAGTACAGTCTCGAGTACTAATAAATAAGATAATGATTTTGAAGGAAAAAATATAAAAAAAATTGGAAATCCGGTCCAACCACCCAGTTCACCGATTAGACCGGTTCAAATGGGGAACAGTCAAAGAGGATTAACTGGATCAGTTCAATGCTCGGATTGGAAAACATTGGTTTATTGCACCAAATTGCAATTTACTTTCTAAGTTTTCACCATTGTATGTAAGATATGGTGATGTGGCATACTGCCACATCACTATTTAACCTGCTATCAAAGGTTATTACGTATAATGGTAAAAAGATGAAAGTAAGTTTCATTTTGGTGTAATTAACTCTTGAATTTATCAATTAGCTTGCTAACCATGTAATAGATTGTGCATCATGCCATCAGGGTATACGGTGTGGGCGGCAAAGGGGTGCGGTAAAGTGGGTTTGCCGCGCGGTAACACCGCCGCCAACCCCCTTTGCCGCGCGGTGATCTTTCTCATCGGTGACCTGATACCGAATCGGTGAAGGGAGGGAAGGGGAGAGAGAGGGGGTGTGTGTGGTGGGGTCCATGCCATCTCAACCAATCACACATTTTTTCTTTTTTTTTTAAATAGTTTACCAATTCATGAAGCGTCTAACCATTGCCAACACTTTTGAGCATAGTTTAAACAATTAAGGTTGAATGCATGGCACACTCTCATTGGTTGATTTTGAAGTTTACCACTTTCAAGTGTCTAACCACTCCCTACAGTCCTACACCCTCATCATGAGTTGCGTGAAATCATTTGCTTATTGATTAGTGATGTTGCATTTAAAGGGTGTGTAACTTGTATCATCTGGTCTAGGTTCCTGGATACACTTTGTTAAGACAAAACCTTCTGAACCTTGCTCCTAGGTAAAACATTTCGAAAGTGCTTTAATTTGATGTTATTTTATGTCTATCTGCATCACTAAAAGCAGCTGAAAAATTAACTGTTTTGTACTAGGCTAGCTAATCTTCCTGAAAAGGTGAAGAATGAACTAGAAGATCCTCAAAGCAGGTAATTCGAATTGATTATTGCCACTTTAATAAGCAGATTCTAAAAATACTATAATAAATTCTTGGCAAATTGGAAAATAATAATCCCATCTTTCTGAAATTGGCCGATAATAATCCCAAGTCAGTTATTAGCCAATAATAATCCGACCTCGTCCAATTTTTTTGTAAAATAGCCCGCCGTTAAAATAACTTAACGGAGTTAAGTGTTTTTCCGAATTACAAACCGATGTTTTAGGGCTTTTGATCAGAACGAGGATACGAGTTGATTGATGTAAAACTTACCTCAAAATACTGCCCCCAACCCACGAAAACGGTGCTTCAATTCTGGTGTTTAACTTCCAATTAACAAAATTCAAGCCATTTCGAACACATTTCGAGGTAAGTTTTACATCAATCGACTTGTATCCTCGTTCTGATCAAAAGCCCTAAAACATCGGTTTGTAATTCGGAAAAACACTTAACTCCGTTAAGCTTATTTTAACGGCAGATTATTTTACAAAAAAATTGGACGAGGTCGGATTATTATTGGCTAATAACTGACTTGGGATTATTATCCGCCAATTTCAGAAAGATGGGATTATTATTTTCCAATTTGCCTAAATTCTTAGGTAATTCAACATTTACCCTTGAAATAAACTGTTATCATGTAGGTATAATTTTGGATGGAGCCATGGGAAAGAGAAGCTTGAGTCTGGGAAACCAGGTAAATTTACTTCTTAGATTTTGATTCGTGAATCACGTTATAAATCCATTAAATGTGAAATCAGATGCGGTCTACGTGTGAAATGATAGGCAAAAGGTCGAGATTGGACATAGACAACCTGTTATACTCTTGTATAATGTATCTGATGGTTATGTTTTATTTGTGCAGATCTATTAAAAGGCTCTTTCTATGCAAATCCAATATTAGACAAACCTACTACTGACGCTGCTTTAATTCAAAGGTAAAATTCTAGAAACCCTAGTTTTGTTGTTCAGTATGTTCATGCTATACTATACATCTTCCTAAAACAATTATTTTTTTTCTGTTTCTCAAAGAAAATGCAATGTCTCTTTCTGGAAAAGTTCCAATGATATATTATCCTTGTGCCCGCTAGTAATCGTTACAAAAATATTGATAACTTCAGTTTTAGTTTTCAAGAAAATTACTCTTTTTTTTTTGAACGGCTTAAATTATACCAAACTTTTGCTGTATAGGTACCCTGCATACTGTGGATCAAATATTTGGCCTCAAAGTACTATGCCTGAACTTGAAATTGGTATATCTCATTTTTATCTTCTTTGACTTTTGATTTGACTTTTGAGAAGTCACAAAAACAGGACTTATAGATGAAGTCCAATTTTAATAACATGAAGTTGGAAGTTTAATAACCATTTACCAGGATCTTGTAGTTTTTAATTTGAAATTACCTATTTGCCCATCCATAAGCGTTTTAGAAAAGATTAGGATGTTGGTAATTTTGGATTACAGAGGAGCAAGTTGGTAAATTTAGATTAAAACTAGTGGGTTACCACCCGCACTCCGCAACAGGTTCGAAACGTAGATAAAAATAAGCAAATCGCGAGAGCTAAAGTTGTTTGATGTTTTAGTTAAGGGACTAAACATATCATTATTAAAGTTGAGGGCTATAGTTGTTTATTATTAAAGTTGAGGGGAAATGTTGTTTATTAATTAAAAGTGAGGGGCTAAAGTTGTTTTAGTTAAGGGGCAAAACATGTCATTATTAAAGTTGAGGAGCTAAAGTTGTTTACTATTAAAGTTGAGGGGCTTAAGCTGTTTGATGTTGACAAAATAGCATATTGATAGTATATTAATGCTTATAATTGGTAAATATAGATTTAAATTGTTAAAGCGCAGGCGAAAATTGGTAAATTTAGATTAGTTTTAGTAAACTGGAGGTAAGCATTGTAAAATGTCAGTATAAATTAATAGTCAAAGGCTTTTATTAAAAATAATTCATATTTTTTATATGCATGCAGCTTTCAAATCCCTTGGAAAGCTTATTCTCGATGTCGGTTTACTTGTAGCATATCATTGTGATAAATACGGTAACTTTTCTTGAAACACATTTAAGATAATATATCATATGTCATTTTGGAGTTAATTGTTAGTTAACTGTTAATAATATTACGTTTTTAAATGTAGCAGTGTCTAAAGAGACAGGTATGCCACATAACGAAGGCATTGAACAGATTGTGCATCGTTCTCGGTGTCATAAAGGTCGTTTGCTGTATTACTTTCCTGCAGAAAACAGGTTGTTATTGTCTCACATCGATACTATTACAAGTTTCGGTCATTTCAACCCACTTAACAGAAAAAGTTGACTGACAATCATGTCATGGACCATTTGTGTTACGTTCGTGTATAACTTTTAGTGTACTATCTCATATTAGGGACCGGGAACAAAATTTTGACAAACCACAGGGACTATGGACTATCTGTATACTTACTTTTTTTTAGTTTGGTACACGGATGGTTCCTGTGGTTTACGAAAATTTTGGATTTGGTCCCTAGCTTACCAAAACTACACGGATGATCCCTGTGGTTTGCACTTTGTAACGTATTTAGTCCCCAACAAACAAATCTAAAGGTTTTAGCATGTCCAAGTTAGAGACTAAATGTGCTATAAAGTGCAAACCACAGGGACCATCCATGTACTTTTGGAAAAAGCTGGAGACTAAATAGTAAATACGTTACAAAGTGCAAACCACAGGGACCATCCGTGTACTTTTGAAAAGCTAGGGACCAAATCCAAAATTTAAGTAAACCATAGGGACCGCCTGTGTACTTTACTCTATTTTTTTTTACATTTAACGTTATGAGTTGCACAAAATATAGAGTTAAGAAATATGGTATGATCCAATACAAAAATGTCAAGTCTCTTTATTTTTCATATTGTGAATGCCATTGCCATCTTTATTTCACCTTGCATTATATAAACGAAACCTACAAAATGAAAATATTACATACCATACAAATATAAGACTGGTGGGCTAACCTCGACCCACAACCATAACATATTAAGTTTACTTGCAGTAATGACTCTCAAGATAGCGAGTCCATGTCATCATGGTGCGGCTGGCATACAGATCACGGCTCTCTCACCGGTATAAAAGTTCTTACCTCGCCTGTATATAATTATGAGTAAAATGCCAGTTTCGTCCCTGAGGTTTGGCCAGTTTTGCTACTTTCGTCGAAAGGTTTGTTTTTCCTCATCTGGATCCAAAAGGTTTTAAATCTTGCCAATTTCATCCGGCTCGTTAACTCCATCCATTTTTCTCCGTTAAGCCAGGGGTATTTTTGTCTTTGAATAATTGTACATTATGCTAAAAGCTTGTACATAAAGTGAAAAAAACCGAATTGCCCTTTAACTTAACAAAAAAAACGGAAATACTCCTGACTTAATGGAGAAAAATGGATGGAGTTAACGAGCCGGATGAAAACGGCAAGATTTCAAACCTTTTGGATCCAAAGGCGGAAAAACAAACCTTTGGACGTAAGTCGCAAAACTGGCCAAACCTCCGGGACCAAAATGGCATTTTATTCTATATATTGACTTAAAAGAGTTTCTACCTGGTGTTTATATCCAATAGCCTGCAATGTGACTTTAAACATAATCGACGATTCTTCGAAATATTTTATGTTGATAAAGATGGTTAAATAAATTCTTTTGCTTGAATTTAACATGTAGGTCTTACGTATGCCGTATTTACCAAAGACGGTGTAGAAATACCTTGTCCCGATAGTACAGCTGGTCTTTATATCAAAACAAGAACAGGTCAAATAGTCAAAGTATGTATTCTTTCTTTTGACATATACCTCTTGCAGGATTTATCTGTTTAATGCAAGAAAACAAATAAAAATATTGTAATGATTTGCTATATTTTATCTTAGGTGGTGTACAAGGAAGATGAAATTGCATACCAAATCGGAAACATAACCGAAATACTTTCAAGCGGCCGTCTTTGTGCAACGCCCCATTGTGTCCGTGTAAGCCCACATGTTGAATTTATTTATTTTCTATTCATGCTATTTGGATTTTTTTTTCTAGATCTGTCTTCATTTTACATTGAAATGAATAACTTTACTTGTGGCTTCAATGCTTGTCCCTATTGGTAGTAAAATGGGTAGGGCAGAGGGTAGGTAATGGGTCAAAACAGGTTCGATTGGGTTGACCCGCAAATACTTTATTGTCCATTAGTATTTCTTAAAAAATGTTAAAGTGCATGGATAGTCGTAGTCCCTGTGGTTTACCAAAATTTTGGATTTGGTCCCTAGCTTTCCAAAAGTACACAGATGGTCTCTATAGTTTGCACTTTCTAACGCATTTAATCCCCAACTTTTTCCAAAAGTACATGGATGGTCCCTGTGGTTTGCATTTTGTAACGGATTTAATCCCTAACTTGGACATGCTAAAACTTTTAGATATGTTGGCTGGGGACTAAATGCGTTACAAAGTGACGACCATCAGTGTACCTTTGGAAAGCTAGGAACCAAATTCAATTTTGGTAAACCACAGGGACCATTCGTGTACTTTACTCAAAATCTATGCAGTTAATGCGGAAAAATATCGGTTATCGGTCAAGGACCGATATATGAGATATCGTTTATCGCGGTGAGATATCGGTAAGTGAGTGGGTGTTTATAAGGTAAAGCATTTACTACTCCATTATAGCTTTATGACATGTTCTACCACAAGTCCTACCCGCGCGCGTAGGGGGGGGGGGGTGCAAAAAAAATGGGTTTCTGAGCTGGAAATTTGGTTGAACTCGTGCGTGCCCGCGCATCCTGCGGACACGAATGCAGCTCCGAAACCCGGGGTACCGGGTGAGTCCCAGAATTTTACACCATATTTAACTTCGTTTTTTTGCTGAAATCCAGAATTTTTTTATACAAAATTGGCCCAGCAGCTTTTACACCATATTTAACTTCGTTTTTTTTTGCTGAAATCCAGAATTTTTTATACAAAATTGGCCCAGCCGAGATATCGCCGAGACAATCGATACGGTTTTGCAAGATGTCGGCCGATATTTCGGCGTTGACCACCGATATTATCGTTTACCGATATCGGAAACCGATATTTTGGTGAGGGGCCGATAACCGAGATATCGCCGAGATATCACCGAGATATCGCCGAGATTAACTGCATAGCTCAAAATGTTATTATGTTAATCTAGCAAGATTTAACTATAAGGGTAACTAAAGGGGAAAATAGTAAATTATAACAAAATCTTGGACAACTATTTTGGTACAAATTACAACAAAATAAATTGTAAAAATAGTTTTGGAACAGAGTGTAAAATTACTCCATGTGCAATATTCGGCCCACGTGAAATGTTCCTATAATATCTGAAATATTTTATTTAAGTCATCATACCCTTTGAAAATAATATAAACCAAATCAATCCATCAGTAAAAAAATCCAAAATGTCATATTTACTCGCCTCTGATTTTGAAAACCGTTTACCTTTATTTGCAGGCACCAAAAGGCGAAAAAGCAACAGGGCTTGAACGCTCCACATTTGCATTGTTCATGCAACCTGACTGGTTTGCTTTCCCAAACAACTTGATTATTTTTTTTGGGTAAAGGGTTACCCCGGTAAATTTTATAAATCACCAAACCGCAATAAAGTACAAGTAGTGAGGATGTGTTCCACACTAGTTCATATACAGGACATGCCCCATATATGTAAAACAAAACAAAACCAAATACCTATAAAATCCCAAGGACCTAGTCTACGCCTTTTGTATAAAGATTAGTTTCATACATATCCTTCTAAAATTTCGTAATATCATATTTTATGTACTATGAAATTGTTAAATATTATACTTTAGTGTTCTGAAAGGATAAATATGGCTTGAAAATTTAGAAGGATGTATATGAAAATTTGAACAATTAGGATGACGTATATAAAAATATAAAGTCCCCTTTTACCGTTTTACGTAATGTGACAACGATGGAAAATTTAATTTTCAGGGATGAAAAACTTGTTTTTCCAGAGGCGGGGCTGGGGCATGTTCATCAAGAGGTGCGTTCGTGACCCTTTAAATGTTATCAGTTCAGTTAATTATTCTTTTCGAACATGACGATTGAAGCTATATATTATACGTACTATGTGCACACATAATAAAATAAGAGTAAATTACAAAAATCGTCCTTTATGTATGTCACTTATTGCAAATTGTGTCCTTTATTTTCAATAATTACAAAAACGTACTCGATGTTTGCAAACCGTTGCAACTATGTCTTTTAGCCCTAACTCAGTTAATTTTTTGCGGTTAAATCTGACCAGATGGACCCCGTATGAGGGTATTTTTGTCATTTTACTCTCACATAGGGTCCATTTGGTCAGATTTAACCACAAAATACCCTCATGTGGGGTCCATTTGTTCAGATTTAACCACAAAAATTAACTGAGTTAGGGTTAAAGGACATAATTTGCAAGGGTTTGCAAACATCAAGTAGGTTTTCTGTAATTATTGAAGACAAAGGACACAGTTTGCAATAAGTGACATACATAAAGGACGATTTTTGTAATTTACTCAATAAAATAATTGTTAGCACTTAGCTTAGCTGACAGTATACAAGTAAAGTTTCTGTAGTAACTAGAAAACTATTTCACCTATTTTCTACCTTAAACCAGGAATAACTAAGATATCCGTGGTTATCCGATATTTGAAGTCGGGTCAATTAAGTTTCTGCTGCATTTTTTGACCCGTTATTCACATAAGCGGTTTGATTTAGTTCAATGTTGGGCCAAAATCATAAACTTCAGAACATTTGTTCAGTGTCGACTTTTCAGAGTCAAACCAAACTTCTATTCGTTTTTTGGTTTTATGACTTCGATTATTTTGGTTTTGTAAATGGCGCGATGACTTCAATAATTTGCGGTTATTCAGTTGATACAGGCTAATGAATCGCTTACGTTTGGGGAGTACACAGAGAAGCTTCTTGACAAGTATTATCATCAGAAAATGTAGTGGCATTGGGGTAGGCTTTAATTGTGTTAAAACTATGTCTATATTTATGTCAACAAAAAACGGGTCGGGTCTACTTGGCATCAAATAATTTTATGTAAATGAATAGCAAGTTACTCTTATTGATTAGTTACAGTTTCCAAATTATCAGATACTAGTCTTATATTTTTTTTGTTTGTTTTCTTTACCTCTGAAACATTTTTTTGAATGTATATATACAATTATTATTTTTAATTATTTAACTTTTTAATCAAACTTAATACAGTTGTTTATCAAGGGATTTAGGCACTGTAGGGTTATCTTACTTTTTAAAATTTATATATAAATGCTCTTTGTAGTTTGAACCCTATTTATTTAACCTAATAAAATAAATTTGAAAAAATCCTTAGTTTTTAAGTGAAAAAGCTAACCCATCCTACCCCCTTGTGCTGTTCAACGAGCGAGTTTGAACAAACCAACTACACAAACTCGGCTTGAGCCCATGAGAATACTAGTCGAGCCATAGATTCAGCTCCTCTCCAAGGCTCCAACTTGAGCAAACTAGTGGCTCATGAGTTGGTTTCTTTTTCTTAAATTGATGAGTGTATGTTTTCAATTAAAGTCTCAAATAACACGCCAACAACATTATCGAAGTACACGTGTCTTGAAGAATGTAGCACCAAACTACCGATATACAAGGAAATGAGCTATAACCAGCTCGAGTTTTTATACAAGTGAGCTACCATCAGCTTAACTTTGGCTAGGACATTTGTATTAGACATTAAGCTCAAGGCTAGTTAGCTTGAGGTTTTAACAAGCAAATTTATAAGAGTTAATGAGTGAGCTATGAGCCACGGGCTATTTAAAAAACGTCATCCTTTTTACTGTTTTACATACCAAAACAACGATGAGCGGAAATCGTGTATAGAGAGTTCAAGATACAATGATGGACATGAACCAATCCATGGATAATCAATCATGGAGTGCACAACGAAAAGCGTCCATGGTAACATGGCGCCAAATTTGCTTGCAATTATCACATCACATGTGTTTTCATTATCCATTGCTCCACCAACAACCTCGACCTTTGCAAGGGATGCTCACAACACCTTCTCTATATCCACTAATAGAGTTAAGTGTCATTTGCATCCCTATGGTTTGTTCACTTTTGCCAATTCATATCAAATTTCAAAATTGTACCATTTTCCTCCCTGACGTTCTGGAAACGTGCCATTTCAGTCCAAAAAACTAACCCCAGTTAAAAAAACTCAGTTAGCTCAGGGACGAAAATGACATTTTATTCTAGATTTTTTGGACTGAAATGACACGTTTCAAGAATGTTAGGGAGGAAAATGGTACAATTTTAAAATATGGTCTGAAATGGCAAAAGTGGACAAACTACAGGAACGTAAATGACACTTAACTCCCACTAATATGACGAGTCCCTAATTAGGAATGTGAGCTCTAATCCTAACCGGAGAGGATATAGAAGGAAAGGAGGAGTTCATCAGGTGCTCTACATAAGTTGTCGGCCTATCGAGGGAGAGATTTATCAGGGTTGATAGAAAGAGGGGTTGCAACTTGCAAGACAGACGACCGATTGCATTAAAACAAAATATTAACATTGATATAGTTTTTTATTCTTAAAAAACAAGTCCATAATGTATTACATATCACAAAGATTAACAAATCCACTCAAATCAAGTTTGTTTGTTTTTATTCAACATCCATTTCTCCCCTAGTTCCTAATTATTATTTTTTCATGTGAAGTTTCCTAAGCAAGAAGGTTGTATCTAGAGGGAAACAAATGAAGGCCGTTGGAACTTCAACTTCTAGAACCTTTTGACACAAAATCTTTCTTGAACGACTCACCAAAATCTTGTCAAATGTTAGTCCTAAGCGACTTGTTCTATGTCAACATTTTTATATAATATACACAAAATACAATTTATTATATGTTTATTTAATAGACCTGGCAAACGGGTCGGGTCATGGGTCAAAACGGGTTCGGGTCAAAACGGGTCAGGGTCAAAACGGGTCAGTTAAAAAATGGGTTGTTTTGGTTCGGGTTGGAACGGGTTCGGGTCGGAACGGGTTCGGGTCGGAACGGTTTCGGGTCAGTTTATTATTGTAGTAATAAACTGTTTATTACTACATCAAGAATAAACAATTAAACAATAATAAAGAAGTATATGATCGATTGAATGATTGAAAGATGGCCGGCCTACCATACCAAGTTACCAACACATACATAACTGATAACGGTACAACCTAGTCGTTTTACGCAAAGCTTTTAGAAGAGAAACATAATAAGACGTTAAACGAATACAAAAATATAGTCTAATAATAGTTTATTAGATCTCGTATGATCGTCTAAAATAATAAGTTACCTAAAATACAAAAATTAAAAGTTATGTATTATGTGGGTGTTTGGGTTAGCTTATTTTGGAGCTACTTCTAACTTACTGACTATAAAAAGTTAATAAGTTATGTTGATAGTGTTTGGATAAGGGTTGAGAAGGAGTTTTATGACTTATAAAAAGTTAATAAGTTATAAGTTAAAAAAGAATGCCAAACACCCCCTATGTCATAATAATAAACTTTTTTACAAGTCTAGTAATTTACATGGGGCATATTCATCTATGAACCGATTTTAAGTAGATAATCAGGATAAGTGTATAGTCACTTTTACGTAACTTTTATGTAGTGTATTATACTAAGGTTGGGGATGTGGTTTAAAGCCTCTAGGGGCTTTATAGTGCCACGTCAGAGCCATGTATGCACCACATAAGTGAGGAGCTTATATCGTTAACTTGCTCGGTATGGTTTAAAGCCCCCCTATTAAACAAAATACAAAAAAAATAAAGAGAAAAAAATTGATTGGTTGAAAACAATGGATCCCACCTACAGTTGTCATTAGCGCTCGTTACTAGGCTGGCGGAGGATCGATGGCGCCCCCCTTTGGCGAGCAGGGGATGGGTAGGGGGCACTAAGGGGCGCTAAAATTGATGATGTAGCCAGGGACGGTATACCAGACCCCTGGCCTAAGAGGGTAAAAAATGAGCGTTATATTTATGTACCATGAGATATTTATGCATTTTAATATAAACAATTGTGGATATTCAATGAGTTAACATATGAAAAATATGTGTTATATTAAAAAATATTTTTTTTAAAAATAAATTTGAGAATATCTGACATGCACAAGGGATGTAGGTTTTCTTATCTTTTAAGTGACTTTACCGGTGATTGTCTTTTTGTGTTTATGCCCAGATGATATTGCATGCTATCATACATGATTTACATTATATTGTGTCATTGTGATCACTTTCTTGGTATTGGTGACTTCTTTTTTCTATATTCTTGATTTGGTGTATTGGTACGCTGTTCGTTTTGGAGCCGAGGGTCTCTCTGGAAGCAGCCTCTCTATCCCTAGGTATAGAGGCAAGGTCTGTCTACATCCCACCCTTCCCAGACCCTATAAGTAAGTAGCTTTGCTATTTGTGGGATTTACTGGGTATGATGATGATGACGACGACGACATGCACAAGGGCCCATGTTAGACAATAATTCACATAATTTAATCAAGGAACGAGTCAAAACAATTATAAATAATTATGAAAGTCAAAAAATGTGGGAGGACCATATAACGACCTATTTAAATACAGCATTCTAAAGTGTGTTTTGAACTCATATTGTGCTCCTGTTACAAGTTACAACTTATACATTTTGTCATCGTTGATCACCGGAATAACCAGAAGAATGAATACTTATTCGTACCTAATGAGGTCATCTTCGCAATACAGGCGACGAAAAGCCAGGCCCCAGAGACGTTGTAGGACGATAGCGAAGCATCAGAAGACTAGATTTTACATACTCCGGCGTTGTGTAGCTATGCTTATGTGTTGGAACGATAAGTACGATTAAAGTTGGATGTGTTTGTTATGTGATGTGTTTACGTCGGTCGATAAGTTTGATCGAAATTTGAAAGAGATCTATGTTTTGCGATTTTCGGGTTTATCTTGGGAGTCACCTATAGAAGATATGTAACTTTGTAAGAAGTAGTTGTCTTTGTCGTTTTTGTTGTATATATGATTTTTGAAGAGAAGGATATGAATTAGAAAATGATGATGTGTTTATATGAGCAATTAATTTTTTTTAGATAAAAGGTATCACAATAATAGTGTGGTCCAATTTTTATTTACCCTTTTATACGAGTCAAATTAGCTCGAGTTTCTACAAAGCTGGTTCTTGACGAGTTATGAGACATGAGTTACTCAGACGTAGTGTGCTGAGGTGGAAGCGAAGGATAGGGCTGTAAACGAGCTGAGTCGAGCCGAGCTAGACCCAGCTTGAGCTCGAATTTTAAATCGAGTTGAGATTTGAGGCTCGAGCTCGACTCGATAAGAATTCAAGCTAGCTCGGCTCAGCTCGGCTCGATCTACCTCGAAATAACAAAGAACCGCAAAATTTACTACTTAAAAAGACCTTAAAAATGAATTTCTTTATAGACTAAGGGCCATAATTGTCATTCAAATTAACCATATGGCTAAATATGCAAGCATAAATAGTCAATTCACTTTGTACATTGTCTTTACCTTTTTTACAGAGGAGATGCTTCCTTAGTTTTTGTTTTTTAAGCGAAGTGGGACAAAAAATGAAGGGTGTAAACCTTATCGAGCCAGCTCACGAGCTCACGAGCCGAGCCAGGCTAAGCTCGAGCTCGCCTCGTTTACAAACCGAGACGAGCCGAGCTGGCTCGTTTACAATCGAGCCAATTTCGAGCCGAGCTTTCTTCGAGCGAGCTGCGAGCCACGAGTTTTTTGAACACCCCTAGCGATGGATGACCAACGTGGATGAGAGAAGCGAAGGACGGCACGAGTTTCCAAGATGAAAGGCTTTACTCATGTACCACCCTTTTATGTAAGTTTACTGTCTCGAGATGTTGGTCTAAGTGGTTAAAAGGCATGCCCTCTCTGGTGAAGACGCATGTTCGATTCCCGTTTGGGCCATTTTCAAGGGACATCTGGGTTAAGGGATGAATCAGGTTTTAATCTCGGGTTTGAACCTAACGGGGGCGAGGGTTTACGGATTCTATCTGGTTCCCGCGCATCAGGGGGCACGGTTGCATAGTCGAGGAGTCGACCTTAGACATAGCCCCATGTAAGCTTACAAAAAATCAGAACTTCTATATACTTTAATGGCATTGTTGTAAAAAATGCAACTCAGAAAGCAAAATTTGTCATATATATTGTTGTTTCCTTCTAAGGATTTAAAAAAAATCCAATTTGCAACATTAAAAAATCCAGTTAGATGTTGATCTCTTCTATCTTTATATAAAATAAGGGTTATTTTAATGGAAGTGGTTTTTGTTTCTTCAACATCAAGATCATCTAAACACACCATTATTTATATGGGGTTGTTGGTTATTAGATTTATAAATTCAGATTGAATTTATTTTTTCCTTGGTGACAAGAGGATAGTCGTCCAAAAATATTTGGTTTAAAAGATTTGTGTTTGAAGGTGGTCTTTTTAATTTCGGTGTTGATCGATGGTGGTGGTTTAGGAGCATCGAT